>NC_056729.1:1706976837-1707279337 GCF_019279795.1 Protopterus annectens | reverse complement strand
AATGACAGGGAGAAGCCAGAACATTTTTGAACAGTAAAATGATGTGATGGTCTTGGTAAAAAGATCAGTAGAGGCTATAACTAGTAGTAGCATGAGGTAATTATTTTTAAACTCCAAAGGATAACCAGAAATGAACAGTAGACAGCTTTTCAGGAGTAATCATACAGTACTTGATGATGGCTAGCTAGCAGCTATGTATTTGGTGAAACAGAGTAAAATGAATTACTGTGGTCCTTATTTTATTTTTATTTTATTACACCAGAACATCTGGGAAGTCCACAGGCAACAGTGTATCTGTAAAAGGTAGTTATTGAGGCTGTCTGTGAATGAAACTGACTGATTCTGCTTTTGTTCTTCTGACTTTGCAGGACTAATGTGATTTGTGTGAAGCACTTTAGAATACATTACTGTGGCCATTGTGCAATACAAATAAGCTGAAAAGTATTACGGTGGTCACTGTTATTTTAGAAAATCAGACATCTCAAGTGTACATAGTCAATACAAGTATCTATAACTACTGGTTTTGGGGTCTGTATGTAAGTGAAAGCAACTGATCTTTTTGTCATTTCCTCAGTTTAAACAAATATTAACCAGGCTTTGCTGGACAAGTGTGCATTTGTATGAAAGTGTCTGTGCTTAACAAATTTTAAATCTATTACTGTGGCCATTTTTATAATGTTATTAATTACTACAGTCAGACATTTGAGGTGTACACAGTCAATAATGTAGTAACCACTAGCTACAGGGGTTTTGGATGAAAATGACTGATGCTGCTCTCATGATGAAATTAAACAGTTATTAAAATGATTTTGCAGGACCAGGGTATGTTTTGTAAAGCATGGCAGAGTACTTTCCTACAGCCATTTCTTTAGCACAGCCAGACATCCATGTTGAACACAATCAATAAAGTGGCTGCACTTGATGAGAGCAAAGGCCATCTGTGGATAAAGCTTACCCATGTTGCTGTTTGATCAATATCTGATGTGGCAGATGAAGTGTCTTACAATGTACTGCATTTGTTGAAAGTGTATAAAACAATCATTACTATGACTTATGCTTACATGTGTGTCTACTGGTGTGGGGGGGGGGAGCTACTGTAGTGTATATGCGCAACAACTTGGCAATAATCTCTTCCTCTTACCATCACAAACATCATCACTGTACACAATAAGCAGCTATCTTTGGTGATCTTGGCAGGATGCATGTGAAAGCAACTGATTATTGGCACAGTGAGTAGCACTGCCATAACACTACACTTGGCACTGTAGTTGAGTTCCTGGCTGTGGCTCCATTTCAGAGAAATCATGTCCTCCCTGACTTTATATGCTTTCTTGTCAGATGATCTGGTTTCCTTCAATACTATAAAGACATGCCATAGATGAACAGGTGTTAATCCAGTGTCTCTGTAGGTAATCATGCATGAGGAGTGTGTGTGTGTGTGTGTGTGTGTGTGTGTGTGTGTGTGTGTGTGTGTGTGTGTGTGTGTGTGTGTGTGTCTGTGTGTGTGTGTGTGTGGGTGTATGCATTTGTGAACTTCACTTCAGACCTGGTTTGATTTTCAGTATTTGTGCGCACATGTGAAAAAGTAGTGGATTTTTGTGATATATCAGAATGAAACAATAAATAAAGATGCACCAGGCTGCAAATAAACCATAAAAACACCAGAAAAGGTCCAAAAAAGACAAGAAATATACATTTATTTAGCACACAACTCAGGAACCAAAATAAAATCAAATAATAAAAAACAGTAGATGGTAAAAAACACTTCCTTTATTCAACCAGATGTATTCAGTTAAGCACTTTCATCCCTAGTTTACAGCACGGGACTTCCTCAAAACTAAAATACAATGCTAAAATCACACTTAAAATAATCACACCAATTAGTACTCCACCAATAGAAGTAAGTATTTAACACACATAACCTAACATAACCCTTAAAATGCTGAAGTTTCAAAAGACAAGAAATACTATGAATTCATTTAACCCTGGATATACAAAGGCATTAAAACACAATTGCCATTTTAATTTGCAAAGTTCAAGATGCTCTGGTAAAATTTTTCCTTGAGGGTCTGGTATTAGCTGCTGTATAACTAAAAAACAAAATTCATGCCCACTACACTCAGTTATATGTTTACGCAGGGCATTAGTTTGCGTTCCTTTTTTGATATCTGTAAGATGTTCATACATCCTGTCACATAAACATTGAGATGTCTTTCCAATATAGAACACTGGACATGTCATACACTTTGCTAAATAAACTACATTAGTAGACTGGCAATTAAAATGTCCATTAACAGTTATTCTAAAATCCAAAAAATTAAATTTGGCACTTGTAATAAGGATATGTGGACATAATGTACACATTCCACATTTAAAATTACCAGGTGGCCTATGTTTACACAATTGTACCATATTAGTAGACTCCAATAAATGTTTTAAAGAGCTTTAATTTCTAAAAGCTTTATTGGGTCTTACCCCCACCAAGCCCCATACAATATGGTCCAAACCAAAAAAATTCAATTTTTAAGTATATTGTTCATTACAGTATTACTATCCTTATTGAATACTGTAATAAAAGAGTGCCTGTCTTTTTTCTTCTTACTGGTGTTAACTAACATTTCAATTACTCCATTCCCAACTGAATTAATCACTGTATCTTGTTCATAGTCCAAAATTGGTCTAAATATACCATTCTGTCTCTTTAAGATGACCTCTTTACTGATGCTATTAATCATCCTTTCAGGGTACCCTCTTTTCCTGAACATACTCAAAATAAATTCAATTTCACTTAAAAAGTCACCTTCATTAGACACCATACATGTTGCCCATACCAGCTGCCCTTTTACCACTAATCTCTTTTGATAATAGGGATGGCAGCTGGTAAAGTCCAAATAGGAATTGGAGAAGGTGGGTTTTCGATATATTTTGGCTTTAATTATATTATCAGCAGGATTTACTGATAACTCAATATCCAAATAGGTAATTGTGAATTGATTTATACAATGAGTAAACTTTAAGAATGTAGTTGACCTGTTGATATATTCAAAAAATTCCATTAACTGGCCTTCAGAGCCTGTCCAAAAACAAACCATCAAGAAACCTTGTGTAGAAGGAAATATATTGAAAAAATTGACTTTGGACAGCAAATTCAGTTTTCCAGTGGGACATCACAAAATTGTCGTAGTTAGGGGCACAAGGTGCCCCCATAGCTACACCTACCTCTTGCCTGAAATACTGACCTTCAAAAAGATATAGCACTTTCATCTTAACAGACTTCATCACAAAAAAATACAATTGTATACACCGGTTATACTATATAGTATATTAAGTGTTCTCACTGGATGGTAAACATCAGATGACTACCTCACTAAAGCATTTGCATACAGATAAAAACAAATCTAAATACATTCCAATATACACGCATTCATTATCTAAAAAAACACCATATATTCTCTTTTCTTAACCTTCTAGACTTAAAACAAACATTCATGTTACTGCTCTCATTCATTCCTGGTGGTTTATCCACCTGCTATTTCAGTTGCAAGTGTTTCTTTTTCTTCCACTAAATTCTTGAAATCCTCTCCCCTAAAATCTTCACTAACTTGCTCGAGTGTAAAAAAAGGTAAACTTCATATGACCTGGATTCTTAAAATGTATTTAGATATTGTGTTACTTGTATTCCTATTCTTAATGTCATGCACATGTTTCAAAATTCATCCAACTTTCATGTTGTCATTCCAGTATAAAATCCATCACAACTTCCACATTAGGTAATACATATCAATCCAGTGTTTGCATAATGAGCTTTTTGCTTGTTGGTAAAAACTGAAATGTACCCACTAAAATAAACATAAATGCTTTATAGCTGCCACATGTGTAGGTTCCTGCAGGTTTAGCTACAGTTCCCCTGCAAATCTGTGGTCACTCTGCAAAACTGACATTAAATTACAGTCATTAGAATAGACAATACCTAGTTTTTCATGTAGTATTTCAAACAGTTCCTGATTCCCACGTAAAATTTTCCAGTTGTTATTTAAGATTTTCCTAACAGAATATGTACCAACAGGAATCCTCATCTTGTATCTCTGCCAGCATTCCCTTTATCTTATTTTATATTTTGCACTCATTTTAATAAAATGGATAGTGTATGTCCCTATTGCTAATAACAGAATCTACAATCTTGAATAAATCATAACCGGAATAACCTCTTTCCAAAAACAAAGTAATGATTGTTTTCCACTTCAGTCAAAATCTGATCACCATTACTTGTCAACCTTGAAGCCCTAGCAAATTGTCCCTTTGGTCTGTTCTTCTTCATGAAAAATGGATGATAGCTTGAATAGTATAGGTAGTTATTCACACCTGTATCTTTACAATATATTTTGCTGCCAGACGTTTTGTTGATGCTATCTATAATAATGTTAATATCAAGAAAATTTACATCTCCACTTTTCTCCCCTAGTAAACTCTAAAAAAAAGTAGTCTATTTGTTAATCTCTTCCAAAACAAGTCAACCTCCTGTTCAGTCCCACTCCAAAATAAACAAAAAAACAAATAAATCATCCACATGTGTAATAAATAAATTAACCTTAGTGTAAAGTGAAAATTTTGGTAACATTTCCATGTCCCACAAACCCATCACTATGTACGCATAAGAGGGTACCACTATAGCTCCCATAGCCACAGCTCTGACCTGGTTATGTTTGCTCGGGCACAAAAAAGTTGTTGGTCAAAACCAATTCCAACAGTTTATTGTTGGCATGCATTTTGGCATTAGACCATTCAGTGTTCTTAATAAAAAAAGCATTCAAAAACTCCATTACCACAATGGTGGAAATAGAAGCAATGAGAGATTTAACATCCACAGTAAATGGTTTTATCCCCTGTAAACAATTAATCTCTCAACTTATTCAAAAACCAAGAAACTTTGACATAGCTTGACAAATTCTGAACCAATGAGTTTCAATTCCTGTCCAAATAAACTGAAATACCTTCTGTCACAGAATTAGCTGCTGACAAAATAGGTCTAAAGGTTTTTTTTGTTTGTTTTGTTTTGTTTTTTTCTGGGTTTTTTTTTTTGTACTTTCAGAATACTGAACATAACACCAGTTTTAAGATTCCGGTTGTACATAAATTATATTTGAAAGTCTGCAAAATACCTTGTGAAAAAGATTTAAAAATACATTGTTAATGTAAGTGTGTTTCTTGTAAATATCACAAGGTGTTGTTAACCTATATTCATTATGATTTGACAACAATTCTTTAATACAACAAATATAATCATCAGTGTGACTATCAGAAAAAAGAAACACTTTCGCAACTGAAACTGCAGGCAGATAAACCACAGTGTATGAATGGCAGCATTAACATGAAATGTTTTTAAAGTCTAAAAGGTTAAGAAAACAAAAGATATATTGTTATTTGGATACTTATTATGTAGCTGATTATTGGGATGTATTTAGGTGTGTTTTTATCTGTCTGCAAATATTTTTAGTGATGTGGTCAGATGATGTTTTTCACCTAATTACAGCACTTATTAGACTATATATATATATATATATATATATATATATATATATATATATATATATATATATATATATATATCGAGTGGCGTTCCGAAAGACATGTGTAAATGGGTGTGCCTTCGTTGAAGGTTGGGCATCGAGCTGGCAACTCAGCACCGTGAAAATCTATTGCCAATCATTAGTGGACCGGAGTTCCGCTGTGGTGACCCCTAACCGGGAAAAGCCGAAAGACAACAACATATATATATATATATATATATATATATATATATATATATATATATATATAAAACTTGTACATACAATTTCAGTTTATTCTGATGAAGTATGTTAACTCAAAATGAAAGCAATAAATACATATAGGTTTGTTGTCTTTGTCAGAGATTTTTTGGTGTTTTTAGTTCATTCTGTGAAACACTTGACTTGTCATGTGGCAGTAGCAATAAGTTTTGTGTGTGTGTGTGTGTGTGTGTGTGTGTGTGTGTGTGTGTGTGTGTGTGTGTGTGTGTGTGTGTGTGTGTGTGTGTGTGTGTGTAAATAATATCACCAAATTCTTCTGGGAAGTAGTAAAAAAAAGAACTGGTAGCAAATCATTTTTCAAAAATAAGGCATAAAATGCATCACAGAACATCTAGCTCTTCATAGTTTCTGATGCATAGTGCCCCCATACCCCTGGCTGTATAAGTACATTTTGACACGGGGTTAATGGGGGACCTCTCATTGGACACCACAGGTCTAGAATTGACCCTGCTTGAAGGACTGTACAGACATTTGCCATAGCCTTGTGTGGGGTTGGGAGAATGTGTGGCAATTATTTCTTTAATGTTTCGCACATTCAAGTTCTAGAAATGTGCACAAAAAGTGAGTGTAGTTTGTTTATGGGCTTGCAACAATGTGGTCGTTATCTTTAGTTTGACTCACAATCAAACCATAGAGGTGTGAACAGAAAGTCATTTTTGACATTAATAACAGCTGTTTCCTTTGGACCACATACAGATTGTGGTTGGACTCTCATGTGGCTCACAGCCTGGTTCCTGTTTTTTGCCTAGAAAGTCACTATAGCTTGTGCTGGGGCTGGAAATAGTGTCATTAATATTCCTTTAACTTTCCTCAAAATCAAAGCTCATAAGTGTGAAAAGATCATTATAGTTTGCCTAAGGACAGTGTACTAACTAGGACGAACAAGTTGGAATAGATTATTGTGATCGTTATTTTTTTCATTTTCCTCAAAATCAAACATCAGATGTATACACAGGTAGCTATCTTTCGGTGGAGGTAGGGGGAAGGAGGCAGGCTAGGTACATGTGTCTGGTGGCAATAAGTTGTACTACATTACTGTTTTCTGTTTGTTGTTTCTGTCTTGTCCAGGTCTGAAATCGGAGGGCTACACAGAAGGTGGCTGTGTTGGGGGAAATGAGTGAGGAGACATGTCATGTAGATGTTTGACAGTAAAAATTTGAAATATATCACTGTGTCTGTTTCTTCTTTCACTTTCATCCCAATCTGACACTAGATGTTTATGGGATGGTGATCTTTCTTGTCAGTGTTAGAGAGGCACTTTTTCTAGATATGATCTGAAGAAGATTAATCGAAAGCGCTTATCGTTTGACAAGGAAGGGACCATTTTTATTGTGTTGACTTTTAATTTTGGTGAAATTAAAACTTGCTTTTAAACGGACTACCAGCATCTATATCATGGATAGAACCTTGCCAACTTTCAGGTTCTGTACTCAGCTCTGCGATACATTTTCTGTATCAACCATGGTTGTATTTTCTGCCGTTTGTTTACGTTTACTTTTTCTGGATATGGTTTATGCATCTTCACAAGCATTTGTCTTCTCAGTTTATTGAGAGCTACTATACAGTCAGCTTTGAACATTAAACCATGGTCACCATTTATTTCTTCCTTGAAAGAAAAAAGTAAGACTGAATTTCTTTCCTTAGTTATGATTTTTATTCAGGCCATTACTACATCAAAAGTTAAAAAATACTCTAAAATGCATCTCAGAGTATATACAACCTTGTGGCTTCTAAGGGCTAAGTAGCCTGCATACTGTCAGTTTAATTTATTTCCTCTAGTTGTTACACTGGAGCCTCGACTGCAGCCTCAACCAGTTAGTGTGGGTAGAAAGGATGCAGGAAAAAGCTGAAGAGTAAGACAATGTATTTGAAAAGTAGAAAAAAAGTAGCCTGGATGGCATGAGAGAGCCAGGATGGGAGAAATATGAGGGGTGATTAGGTTCTGGGGGTGGACAGTGTAGGTGTACCATGGAGGCCTTTGTCTAGGGTATTTCAAATAAGGCTGGCACTGCATTGTTAACAAAAATTAATGGGGTTCGAAACAATGAAGGCCAGAAGGAAGCTGAAATGATATAACACAGCTGAGGGGAAAGAAATTACAAATGGAAATGGGGAAAGGGCATGTAATGGAAAATGGAATTTAAAATATTACTAAAGAGATGAAAAGATGAATACAGAATGAAAAGTGTTTGCATTAAATGTAAACATCATGAAATGCCATGTGAGAAGATATGCAGATGTTTGATTTTTGCAGAGAGATGTTAGATTAATATCAGTTTTTGAGAGGAAGAAATGTGAATTGCTATAGAGAAGGAAAGTGTTTTAATCACCCACCCCTGTGGAATGTTCTCAAGTGGTAATACTTCTAAAATAAATTCTGAATTAGTAGTTAAAGACTAGACAGTGTTAAGGCAATGAAAATGTTAGTTCTGGATTTCTTGGGAGAAGATAGTCTAGGAGCAGAATTATTTATAACAGAAGAAACATAATGGTCAAAATTATAATAATTTATACTGAGAATTTCAGTTGTGAATTATAAAACGATAAAAATTGGGGGGTGGGGTAATAAGATATTGATGGGTATAATAAATATAGAAGACCTGTATACTGAGATGTAAAAAGAATAATACATATAGAAAAGGGGATAATAAGGCTGATTATTTGTTATGCTCAGATACTTTCTCAGAAGCACATGCATGGAAAAGATTAATCGGCTTCACTGATCATACAATAATTTACAAGAGTTAAGGAAAAATGTTAGAAATAAAATAACACAATCAGCGGGATTTAATAAAGCTAACGCTGTGTTTTTTTCTGCGTCCGCATAGTGGGCACAAGAAAATTTAAATTCAGTAAGTGTCGTATAGAGGTGCGCATCCCCATGGACACCGTGTAAACATTGTGGCATGCTAATCAGCTCCATAAGCAGCCAATTAGCATGCAGATGATGCAGGAAAAGAGACCAGAGCAATTCAACATGGTAGGAAGCAACCATGTATGTTCCATGCTATGGTTCCATTTATATTCAAAAACTTTTCGAATACAGCCATAAAAACATGCCTCTAAACCTCTTAGTGCTACAATTCCTGGTCAAAGCCTGACAAAATGGGAGGTAAAAGGCACAAAAATATGGACATATTTTAAATATTGCTCATATAAACTTAAAAAGTTGCTTGAACAGGGTTTGTGTTAACATGCATTTTCATAGGTTCATAGATTAATATTAGGCTAAGTGCCCATGTGGGCCATTTCAAGCCTAGCCAATTATCCCAAGTGAGAATCAAACCCTGCACTTTGTGGCTATAAGGTAAATACCTTAGCCATTATACCAACCAAAGTCTGAAACTCAAATGTATGTCATTATTTAGCGACTTGTTGTATATGAGGAACAGACCAAAAATATGAGGCAAAAATCTATCTGGACAGTCAAGAGGTATGCATGGAACTGCACTACAGGGCATACTTCTCAACCTCTTAGGACAAGACATCTGGACAAAGCCATAAATAATGGGTGGGAAAAGGGCCAGAAATAGGGACACTTTTTAAATATTGTTCTTACAAACTTAGAAAATTGATAGAACAAGAGGTTTGCAGCAAATGTAATATCTGCTCTGTGTTCAACATTTTGCTCCCCTTATGTTTCCCTAGCTACACAGTTGTCTTTTCATGTAGATTCAGGGCTGTCAATACAGTGAAGATGCAAATGAGGTCTGAATGCTTTACAATTGCTGAATCCCAAAAAGCTGGATCCATGTATGGATGTTCACATTGTGTAAGCACTTCCTTGGTGTTTGTGTTGTTGGGATAGCAACTGTGATTGTTTACATCAGGTGGGTGTATCAGGCTAGATGGATGGCAGCTGTGATTGCTTACATCAGGTAGGTGTGCCAGGTTAGAGGGAAGGCAACTGTGATTGCTTATGTCAGGTGGGTGTGTCAGGTTAAAGGGACGGCAACTATGACTGCTTACCTCAGGTGGGTGCGTCATGTTAGACGGATGGCAACTGAGATTGCTTATATTAGGTGGGTATGTCAAGTTAGTCTTACAAAATGTTACATTTAGGTCTGTCAAGTTTGGAAATGCAAGTAAGCATTGCACAATAGACTTCTCTTTCATTGACATCCAACCTCTTCTTCATTTGTCAGCAAATTGTATTTTCTGTTTCAAGTTTGTAGTATTATTTAGTATAAAAGAAAAGAAAAGAAATAAAATAGGGAGAAATATTTAAAATGAGGAAAGAAATCTATGACATATACACAGTAGAAAATGTTAGTACACAAGATATATGTCTACATAGGTCTGCATTTCAACTTTCACTCCAGTGCACCTTCAGAAAACAGGATGAGTGCCTTATCCCTCTTTGCCACATAAGCAGCTTTGCACCTAGTTATTTCCACACATGTATTATTATATTTTGACATAAGTGCTCTTACTGATCACACAACCTGTTATGATTATCACTTGCATATTTACAGCTCTGTCTTACCTTTCTGTATTTCCTGGTCATACATCAGTTATCTGCCCAGTACTCTGAGACTTGCAGTCTGTAAGCCATGCTATATAAGTGGCCTTTAAATATGTAAGGATTTTACCTAGTAATAATATGATATGCATTTGCCAACAACTGAAGGCCAGGTTAGATGGCACAAACAAGCATAGACTGTTCTTTTATGGGGGGGGGGGCAAAGGTAAGTTACTCTTATGTTATATACAAGGGTACAACTGTCCTGTTGGGGGGGAAACAAATCTGAATTACTGTTATGGTACATAGAAACATAAGCTGTTGTTTTTGTGTAAGCAAAGGTAAGTTGCTGTTATGGCACAAACAAAGATATGTAGCTCTTATTACTCTCCTTGTTTTGCATCCTGCCTGCTATTTGATTATGTGACAGTTGTGAAGTCAGAAACTGCAATGTGTATCATTACCTTCTAACTTCTCTCTTCAATGATTTTCTAGTACAAACATATGGTGCTAACCTGAGGACATGCAGTGATCATCACTACTTTTAAGAGGTATGACTGTGTGAATCTGTGATGCCTGAGGCCTACTAGTTACTAATGGACACATATAAGTCAAATAAGTCTCTGCTGTCACATGTTACAGTAATGTTTGTGCAACTCTCTCGCCTTGTACTTGCTTACTGTAACAACACATGAAATCCAAGGATATGCATAATATTATTAAACAATACACTCCAGGTTCAGGACTTACCTTTTAAATGCAGCAGTTGCCACAATGTTAGTCCAGGGCTGACTCTGCCTGATGCAAGCAGTACACAGACAATATATGGAGAGGTAAAGGTTGCGTGAGCTGCCTGGCATCAATGTCACTATATGTATGTGAATAGCAGGAAGTTTGTATGCCCCAAGGTGGTGAGTGAGTTTGTTATGCATTGTCTCTTAGCGAATGCAAATGCATTCTGAGCACACCTATGACTGCCTACACCCACAGCAGCTGATGGTTCCCCCTTTGACTTCTCATCTGCCTGTGGCTGTGGTGACCTTGGCATTGGTGGTGGGATGTGTGCCCTTTCCCCTTGCTTATCCTGTTGCAGCTGTTTCCTCAGGATTATGTTGTGTAGCATGGCACATACTGTGAAGATTTCTGTACATGTTTG
Source organism: Protopterus annectens (assembly GCF_019279795.1). Taxonomy (NCBI): domain Eukaryota; kingdom Metazoa; phylum Chordata; order Ceratodontiformes; family Protopteridae; genus Protopterus; species Protopterus annectens. The sequence continues at coordinate 1,707,267,891 of NC_056729.1, read as the reverse complement.
TGAATTGTACTGCAGGGCTCCCCAGATGTACCTAGGCTCTGGAACCATCACTTCAGCAGGCCAAACACACACTCTATGACATCTCTGGTTTGAGCATGTGCATCATTGTGGCATTCTTCTGTGTATGTTTGTGCATTTCTTATGTGAGCCATCAGACAAGGTTGCAGTGCATAGCCTGTATCCCACAGTAGATGACCTTGTGGGATATCCCCACTAGCAAACATCTAGTACAGTTGGGAGGTATGCCAAATATGTGAGTCGTGGTAACTGCCAGGGTTGCCATCAAACACATTCAAGATGATTGTCTTGGCATTACACACGGCTTGGCAGCTGCTAGAGTGGTAGCCCTTTCTGTTAATGTACAACCTACCCTTTTCCACAGGTGGTGCCTTCGTTTCTACATGAGTGGACTCTATGGCACCCAGTACTGCAGGGTAGTCACCTTCTGATACACCTGTTGCATTTCATTTTTCTGGCCCTCTCCTCAGCACTACGGAGAAAATATATGTGCTCACTGGCATGCTGGAGCATAGCATCCAGGAATTGAATCAAGATGCTGATGCCTGTGACACCCTCAGCATGTCCCCTGTTGGTCTCTGAAAGGTACCTGTAGCTAATATTCTAAGGGATAGACATACCTTAGTCTGCTCTGGTGTAGTTTCTCCTCAGTTGGCTTTGGCTGTGAGTTGAGGGCACCAGACATCAGATGTTGCAGAGTTCCTCTAGTATATCCTGTCCGCCCTGAGGAACTGTACAATTTTCATGTCATGTAGGTTGTGATAAGTTAAACCTGGCCTGAGAACTCCTCTCCTTCTCAGCCTAGGCATATTGGCAGCAGCAATAGCATTGGCTTTAGCCTCTTGAACACACAAATGGATTAAAGCAGCAGCAGCCCATAGCTTTCTGTCTGTGTAGACTTTCCATGTCTGAACTCCAAAAGTTTTGACATCTGCAGGAAAAACCAGCATGGAGTCTACATGGATGCTTTATAGCTTGTTGAATAGGTCCACCATGTTGGATTGGTTGATTAGCATGCAGTTCAGTTGCTTATGCTGTAATTTGCATCTTTGAAACACATACAAAGACAGATGCAATCCATTAATAATCTACACCATTATAAAAAGGAAAACGTGTAGCTAGCCAAAATGATGGTAAGGAAAGTTGCATATGGTTGGAAGACTGCAAAAATGCTTTTTTCTGTACAAAGGAGTATTGAACCTCAGCAGGTTTGATCCTCTTTTGTCACCTACATACTGCATATGTGTGAAGCAAAGGCTTTTACACTTTTATCTGTATGCATTAATTAGAAGTGTACTGATGGCAAGGACCTATATGTCAAGCCATTTCAGAGGTAAACATGATTGACAATACTTGAAAATGGAATGCTGTATGATAAATATGTACAAATGTGTCAGGAACAGGTCCTTTGATACTACTTTTAGCATTTCAAAGACATTTTGTTAGCAAAATAGATTATTTGCCTATTCTTTTTTTGGGGGGACAAGGATGAGTTACGGTTATGGCACTGTTCTTTTGGGTGGGGGAACAAAGGTGGCTTACTGTTATGACATAAACAAGAATATGTTGCTCTTGTTACTTTCCTTGTTTTGCATTCTGCCTGTTGTTAGTACTTCACATCTCTGGACTGTTTTATGTTTCTCCATTGGGTAATACTGTCTGGCTACCTTTTCTATTTTATCTGGAAACAGTTATTTTGTTGTTATGTGATACTTATGTGTATTATACTTCTGTTTCTTTTAGGATACCTACAAGTATGGCCCTCTAGTATGTCAATCTAGGCAGACCCCCCTTCAGTGATACCGAAAATCAAGTCATAGTCAATGAGTTTTGGCAACATGGTGCTTTTCTCCTGGAAAGGGGACGGGGAGATATGGCCCGTAGGATATGAATATAGCAGCAGATTTTTCATGATGTCAGTGCCATGGGTGGCCACAGCAGAACATATGAACAGGTGCTCCACACGGCCACTGACATGATAACATCTGCAAGGAGGAGACCACCTGCAGTGCTCCATGCTCTAATGGTTACTGGCGTAGGACCTGCTAAGGAACCACCACTAGCCTCCAATGAAGAGCTCCTGGCCAATCTGAGAGATCCAGACAGCTCCCAGGAAAGTGCAGTACAGCATGTCCTGGATGTGGGGGCAACACCTTCTGAGGCAGCAAGCACATCCTAGGAGGAGCTTCCAGGTAAGCTTTGATATCTCAACAACTGAATACTGTTGTATAGTAAAACAATTGAAATAAATACGTGAATTCTGTATCAACATGTCTTGTTTTGGGGGGGACTGAAGATTGCTACAGTTATAAGCTTACTTTGGAGTTGTCAGCCATGTTCTTGTTCAAAGTACTGTTAATGCATATATACACGGGAAAATGTATTACCCCTGCGTTACTGTTAATTGTGATGATGTTGCTCTTACCTCTTGCTTAACTTCTTCCAGGACTATCTGGAGTGCATACGGCTTCTGCAGATGAAAATCCAAATATTTTTATGTCAGTAGTAATGAGCAATTGAAAGAAAGTTTGTAGTTTGTGATCTTGATCTGAGGCCTGTTGTGTGTATTGCTGTACTTTGTATAATAGTAACAGCACTATTACGTTTGTTAGTATATATTGCACTATAGTAGTGCAGGTATTAATGTATTCCTGTGTTTCATGTTTTTATCACAGGTGATCATGAGAGTGGGAGTGTGGGCCTTGTGTCACCTGATGTCAGTGGATCTGCAGACTTGATGATGATGGTGGCCAAACTGAGGCACAGTAAGGGGGGGTGCAGAGTTTGAATCTCACACAGAGGTTGAAATACAGCCATCCCCCTGCATTCCCATTGGACACAGCCAGTAGGCCTACACCAAACCAGTCCACTGAGGCCACAGATACTGGACAGGTGGAGGGCGAGGTCATTGATCAGGGAAATGTGGCTTCATTGCCTGTTGAGTCTTTTTGTAGCCAAGGCAAAGGTGGGATACAGGAAGATTGATAGGGGTGCTTGGAGCAGCCCTGCTGTCCTTCCTCCACCTGATGCAGGTGTCACCTCCCATACCACTCAACATATGTTTAGGGATGTCGTGCAGGCATGGCATGTTCCCATAGGTGCTGCAGACAAATACAGGGTGCTGAATGTGGCACAGTCTGACATGCATGACTGGATCGGTTGAATGACACTTTGGAATGAGGGGTATCTGTGATGGACCGAGGGGTGCCTGTGATGGAATGTCTGCTGTGAGGAGAATGGCATCCTTATGGGCGTAGGTCAGCTGACAGCCAACGTGGCAGTGACCGATCATGCTCCCATAGTGGAAGTAGTTCCACTGCTCCATCAGTGAGCCTGCTGTCCACACCCAGACATGGCAGGACATGGGGCTGTGGTCCTGGGTGTCCCTTTGTAGGCAGTTCATCCAGCAGACATCATTCAAGTTCAGCTAGCAGCACTGCATCTGAGTGTGAGAGTGGATGTGCCAGTGCAACTCCTGGCAGAGTCAGTTCTCATCATTGGGGATGGCAACAATGAACTGCCACCTCTACCTTGCACAGCTCACACCTGTCTAACAGACCAAGATGTAGAGCTAGCACAGAGCTTGGGGGTGTTCATGCAGACACTCACACACCAGTTTCACCTGGAGGACCCCTACAGACACACAGACACACACACACACACACACACACACACACACACACACACACACACACACACACACACACACACAAACACATACAAAACAGTATGTTTCACTGGCTATTTGTTGTTTTATCCCAATGTCTGCTTCTTCTCCTTCCTACTCACAAACAATCACTGACCTTCTATGTCAGCCTAGGCTCCGTGACCCCCTCCCCCAAAACCCTGTTTAAATGATGATAATGGTACCATATCCCTGTTTTCTATATTTAGTTTTTTGATTCAGGGATATAAGAGCTAAGTCTGATGCTCAGGATGCATAACTAACTTAGTGCTTACTATATCTGGGTTTGTGTTGTTGATCTAGTCATTGGGCTTATATTGGCTTTTGAAAGTTAGTTGATAGCATCAGACTTTCACAATGTTATAGTGAATGCTCTTGTAAAGGTGTTGATGTCAGAAACTGCAACATGTATCATTACTTTCTAACTTCTGTCTTTAATGATCTTCCAAGACAAATGTATGGTGCACATCATAAGTCATGCTATAATATTCAGATCTAGGATTGTATGACAACACTGTAGTCAAACCTCATCAGAACAGTAATACAGTATAACACTCTCTTTTGCATATACCTCTACAAACACATGCAACAGCTTGAGAGACCATAGAACTTTCTCAGGAAGATAACACAGGGCCTACAAATCATGCCATGATGTATATGGATAGATTAAAAGCCATGTCAGTCATCTGTCTGGTATAAAATGAGGTGATATCTGCCTGACCTCCAGGCCAGTGTTTGACCATGCCCTAGTGGGATGACTACATATCCTGACATATGATATAGCTGCTGACATCAGCATTGTCCATTGAGAATATGGTAATACCAGTATTCCACATGCTGTAGTAAAAGGCTCTCTGTAATGTCAAAAAATAGCACATTTGCCCCCCCACACACACACACACACACACACACACACTTGACTGCAGTGAGAATAGAACCCCTACCTAAGTACACAGACTACAGAACACAGTACTTAATGCAAGCACCATGGCATAAGTCTGACTTTGACTGCACCTGAACTTATAGTACATCAGCAGCCATGTGTGTGACAAGATGTTGGCAGGCCTGCATGGTTCATACGAGGCTACTACCATAGTATTCCCTAGGTTCATAGGAAGTTACTAGACTAATGACAGTAGGACCTTGTCAAGACTACCCAAGTTGTACCATTGTTCTTTTATAGACCAAGATATGTAGTCCTTATTTGCAAATCCATGATCAGCACTGGTTGACCATGTCTAAGAATGACATATGTGAAACCCCCAAAGTAAATCTATGATTTCACATCCAATTGTCCCAGTTACCCTTAAATAGGGTCACTGAGTAGCACAGTTTCACATGAATTGGGAGTTTTTTCCGTAGCAGTGGCAATCTCTAGGAGACATATCTGTCTCTCCAGCATGTTCTGCTGATGTCACAGAGTAGGTTAAGGTCCCTAAAGTGAATGAGTCTTGTCCCATGTGATTTGGGAGGTGCAGTATTTTCTTTAGGGCAGGTTTAAGACTGCTCTGTAGGCCAGCCACAAGTCGCCTTTCAGCAGCCTGTAGGATACAGAGTACAGTGACAGGGCTTTCAGTCTTTCCATGTAGGTCATGTTTTGGAGGCCCTGGATTTTCTTACTGAAAAACTTCTGAGGTCTCTCCAGCTGCTGCAGGTGTCTGGTGATGTACATGTAAAAAAGAGCATTGTACTCTTTTATTGGTGTGATGAGGAACAAGTACAGTGGAGTGATAACATCCTTAGTCTTGGATGCTATGCCCTCATTTATGAGGTGTGCAACATAAAGGGCATTCATTACCACTGTTGACACATGATGATCAAAGTTGAGGTTGCCATCAACCTGTATTCCCAAATCTCTCACCATTGAGTTAGATCATAGGGTGGGTATTATTAATAGTGTCATTTGCAGAAACTTCCCCATTGCCGAAAGGGATAATAGTGTATTCATTTGGGTTAACTTAAGTCTGTAGCTTTGGCAACAATCATTTATGTATGTAAGCACATTTGTAGTATGTTTGCATTGTTTGGGAATTCAATGATTGCACCCAGTTTGTCATCGTCAGCGAACCTGTTGAGCCACAGGCCATCTTTATTCCCCTGATTTTCTGAGCAATACATTCTAAACAGTAGGGGGGCCCAGCACAGACCCTCATGGGATACCACTGGTAACAGGTCTGTCGATAGAGGTGGAATCCCCACCTATGACTGTATGCATTCTGTTGGTGAGCCAGTTGGTTACCCATCTAATGATGTATGTGTTAATCCCCAGGCAGGTGAGTTCTGCAATGACGCCTCAGTGGGGGATTGTGTCAAAGTCCTTGGGCAAGTCAAGATAGGCAGTATGTAAAGATTTGTCTTAATCCAGGGCTTTGGTGACACTGTCGAAGAATTCCACATGGTTTACCAGGCATGATCTGCCCTTGACAAAGCCAAAGTGGGTTGGGTAAAGAGTATGAAGGTCACCAATGTCCTTGTTAATAAGTCAGGTCAGGCTTATGGGTGTATAGTTTCCTGGGTCGATTGAGGCACCCCTTCTGTGCAAAGTTATTATGGTTGCTTTTTCCCTACTGCCGGGAAAAGCCAGTACTTAGACTGTGGTTGAAAAGAATACCCAGTGGTTCTGTTAATTCTTGCTTTAGACTGTTTAGTCAACAGCCTGGGATGTTACCTGATCCCATAGAGGCTGTGTTTTTGGCATTGACAAGTGTGGTTAGGACAGGTTATTTGGAGATAATAGGCAGAGAACTTTTGACAGGTATGCTGCGGAGTATGATCAGTGGAGACAGGGGTGTGAAATTGTTGCCAAACCTGTGTACTAACAGGTTGGCTATGTCCTCAGGTTCAGTATGAGTGGTAGTGTCCACTCTGAATTTGGTTCAATACCTGACCTTCCATTTTACATTACAGACATAGCTAAAGAATGCATTTTGATTATTTTTAGCTATAGATGCTAATTTAGTTTCGTAATTAACTTTATAGGACTTTACAAGATGTCTTCTTTGCTTGTTCAAGCTATGGAGGGTGTTCTTTTCCTGTAACTGTTACCTCTTAGTTCTGGACATCAGTTTCTTTCTGCTGCTGTATAATTTATTTATGCTAAATGTCCACCATGGTGACTTATTTTTGTAAGTTTTGATCCATTCTGGTACAGTTAAGGCTATACACTTGTAAAGGTGTTTATACAGTCCATTTGTGTACACCTCCATATAGTAGTCTTTACTGTCAATGGTGGTAGTAGGTTTGAAGCTATGTATGCCATCACTTAGAAGGCTATATTTTGCTTTGCAGAGATTTTTCCACCTTTTGGATTGTGAGGTGAGGTGAGGTCAGGTACAACAGTTACATTGAATGTGACTGACTTATGGTGAGACCTTATGAGAGAAAGTCTCACAAATGGGGTGGTGCAGCAATCTCCCAGGTTGGTGAGTATTAGGTCAAGGGCATTTAAGGCCCTTGTGGGGGTGCAGACTAACTGTTCCACAGCATTTGTGTTTACAAAGTGCAGGAACCTTAGGGTGAGCATATTTGAGCTCATATATGTATCCCAATCGATGGAAAGATAGTTAAAGTGGCCCATGACTAAGGTCTTTGGCTGCATTATGAGTGACTCAAGTAGGTCCAGGAAGGCACTGTTGAGTTGTCATGGTTCATGTTGGTGGACCTGTAGCTTACAATGATGTGGAGGGGGGTTCTCCTACAGTTAGTTGTACTTGTAGCAACTCCAGAGAGTCTTACTGCTGAACCATATTGTGGTGTACTTGTAACAAATGGGGATGCTGCCAGTACAGCTATCTGGAATTTTGTAAATGATTTTGTCATTTGTGAATATCAACATGATTTATACAGAAGTGTGACAAAGGGAGATACTGCCAGCACAGGTATCTGGAAGTTTGTAAATAATTATATGTCATTGGTGACTATCAAAATTATTTGTTTATGATGCTTGTGTTACAACTGTATTAGAACTGTATGTTATGTGTATATTAAACTGCTAGTACAGAAGTGTGCGTTGAAGAGGGTTTATAAAGTACTGAACTTAAAATTGTAACCACAGTGTACCCTACTGGAATAGAACAGAAATGTATGTGCATTATTGAAACTCTTTAAATGTATATATTTTAACAATGGAAACCGGAACACAGGAGGTAAACTTCAGAAAAATAGCTGAGATTAAATTACTTTATGGCCACAGAATAAAAATATGTTATCTTTCAGTTTCAGTGCAGGAAACATAACATCTGTACTACAGAAGTTTTTGTATCATCTTGGAAGTGTTTTATTGTTTCATGACTTCCAGGATGTGCAAAGATCTGAGGAAAAGCCCTTGTTTATATATTTTCACAGGAAGATGCTAAATACTGCTAACTTTCAGCAGTGGGGGGGTTTACCTGGGATAGATTAAGATGACAAGAAATTATGTCATTTTGCAAGCAATCCAAGCAGTAATATTTGAGATATTAATTTGGGAAGTCTCTGAGAGAGAGACTCTGCATTCTGTATTCTGTCTTTGACCTAACAACATCAGCTAGAGGATCTATTCACCACATCCACCTTGCTGCTCTAATTAGGTAAGTGTATAGTAATTCTTTTAGATATAGTCAGGCATATAGCAAAGCGTAGCTTAGATATTTTTATTTATTTATTTGACACTGGCCTGCAATGTTGTTTTAAATATTTCCTGTGAATTTGAACTCTGCTGTCTCTGTAAATAGAGTATTTTCTTCTTCTTTTATTATTTATTATTAAATATATTTAAACATTTCTTTGTGGTTGATCTGTGCAGAAACATATTTAAGCACTGAGAGTACATGCATTTTTATTTGATGACACTGTGTATTCCACTCCTAATAGTCATGCTCTTGGTCAAACTACCATTTGTATTAATAGTAACATTACACAGTAAAATTGGACACCCTTTTGTTAAGGCCTTAAAGTAGCTGATAAGGAGCTGGCTGGTGGTTGTGATAACTACCTTATCGTCTGGGCAAACTGGGCATAGCTAGTAAACCTGTGGGAGCCTTTCCTAGGTGTGTGTGTGTGCGTGTGTGTGTGTGTGTGTGTGTGTGTGTGTGTGTGTGTGTGTGTGTGTGTGTGTGTGTGTGTGTGTGTGTGTGTGTGTGTGTTGAGGAGTCTTATTGGGGATCTGGAGAAACAGGGAGAAACTATCCCCAGAATGACTGTGGTCTCTGTGTACTCTTAAGGGAAATTGCACTTGATGCAGAGAGCTGCATCTGGAAATACTGTGTCATCCTCCCAGTGTATGTCCCCTACTGTTGCCACTGGTGAAGATTGAGGCTCCTTGATTACTGGGCCAGTGATGGGTTGTCACATTTGTGTTTTATGAAAATGTATACACCTCCTCTTTTGGTTCTTTGACATTTCTTTTGCAGCCTGAACATGTAGAAGGCATTACAGCCTTTCATGGCCTGAGTACTCTCTGTGGTCCTAAACCATGTCTCTGTGGCTAAACAAACATTGACGTCTTCCCAAGTTAGAAGGGTCTCCACTGAATGCAGTTTCTGATTTAGACTCCTAGCATTGAGCAGCATAACCCTGAGTTTGTCGTTTGAGGATATGTTCACATAAGGAGGTTTGTTCTTATGACATTGCCTAAAAAATAACTATGGGGAGGCAAATACCTTGGCCAGTAATCAAAAGGCAGCAGGTGACAGATGAAGACCATCCCTGGCAAAGCAGCATGATCTGTTAACCATATCATCCCAGCCTGACAATTATTGGCTCCCCATGGAGTGTCACCAGTAGCTAAGCCAATTGTTGAAGTCACTAATCCTTTTGTTTGTAATGAGGCATCATCTTGGGTGAAGGTAGAATGCTGCTGAGGGCTACAGACATACCTGTCTGGGACACATAATCTGAGAGGTCAGTCATATCTCTCTTCATGTAGTCCAGTGAGGTACATCTCAAGTCATTTACTCCAATATAGAGTACAACAGAGGTGTACCTGTGGATGTCCTTACATTCACTCCTGCAGTGTTCTAACATATGGCATTCCCTGCCATGGAAGCCAGACTTTTCACCAGTCTACCACAGACTCCTGTTGCTTTAAAGGTATGTCAAATGTCACCCAAATGCTGCTTTTGTAGTGCAGGGCATAAAGGTGACATTCATTCAGGCCTACCAATTACAGAACTTATTTGTCACCAATCCAAATGTAAGTTTTCACCATCAGTCTGTTTACCTGTGTCCATTTTCTGCTAGTTGAACACGTTTTTGTTCTTTAGTGACTACCTAGGCCTGTTTGCTGACTTCCTTGCAGTTGCAGATAAGTGCCCTGTTGAGGATTTTGTTTTTTCTTGCTTTTTTTGTGCTTCTTAGGATTAATGTCATCTAAGAAGGGTAAATGCCAATGTGGGAGACAGATTTCCCATAAAAAACACCACAATAAGTGTCTTTTTGCCTATGAGCTTCTCATGACCATACACCTTGTTCTATTTGTCAGGTGTTCATCCAGAAAACCCTTTGCAGTAGACATTCTTTCCTTTACATGTATCTTGAGATCCAGCATCTTAAGCTTCTCACTAAAGATACAGTGGATGGAATCTCCTGCCCCAATGATCAGCTGTTAGGGACGAAGAAGCTAAAAAATGTACAACCGGATTCTTCTGCTGTCCAGCCTCTGCCAGGTGTTTCTTCCGATGTCGTTACAAACCCAGAGGCTTGCCAAGCTGTATTGTTGGATTTCTCTGTCGCAACCATGTTGGAGGCTGATGAGGACCCAGCTGGCAGCACGTAAAAAGAGGCTTTGCAGGCATCCCTCTCGGATGTTCAGGGGGAACCACGCTTAATTTTTTTCTGAGGAGCCTAGGGGAGCTCCTCAGTTTTTAGTTGGGCAAGAAGTTCCTACTAATGTTCTCAACTGTTATCCTGGGTCTGAGCTTTCTCAGTTTTTTGTGGGGATGTCTCCTTAAAAAATCAACAGCAAATTAAACATGTTTATTTCTGCTCCTAGGGATCCACAAAGTGAGTGTCAGGCCTTCACACAGGGGCTATTTACTGCTTTAATGTCCTTAGAGTCTCCTCAAGAGGTTTCGGTTCCTGATCCTCCTTGGTCCTCTACTCCCCTTAAAAGGTCTAGAGAATAGGATTCTACTAAGGATAAATCAGATTCTGATGATGATGATTCCCTGACTTATTCTAATGAGATTCCTTCTCCTTCAGACTATGGGTCAGAGGAGGAGGAATCTTAGTTATGATGTTGAGGAAATTTCTTTTGGAGACACACTTTCTAGGATGATGGATTTTTTTAAGTGGGATTGTGCTCAGGTCTCTGATATCCATAAGAGGTACTATGAGTTGCTGCAGTTGGAATCTCATAAACCTACAACTATTTCCCCATTTTGGCTGGTTTGCTGGATGCTTTTTACAATGCCTGTCATGCGCCTGATTCTCTGTCCCTGCTCCCAAGAAGTTGACAGGTTTCATAGGATGCCTGAGGATTGTGCTTTCCTATATAAATGTCCTGCTGCTGATCCTTCTGTTGTGTCTGTAACCTCTGATAAGCCATTTCAATTACTTCCTTTGTCCAAGTTATTGCCTTCTAACAAGGACAGCAGAGCTATGGAAAGGTTGGGTAAGAAGGTATGTGTTAGCTCTTCTTTCTCAGGTCTGTCAACTTATTTCTGACTTTCCAGACTCTGAGGGTAAAACTTCTGTTCTTTCCTTGCTAGGGACTTCCTCTCAGGTTGTTCTTCATTACATTATATGTGGTTATAATGCAGCAGATGCATTTTCTAGGGCTGCTGTTTTTGGTTCAGTAATGAGGAGGTATTCCTGGCTTATGCTTCAACCTCTACCTGATGATATTAAAGCTAAGTTGATGGATGCTCCTCTGGATTCTAAACATTTTGTTGGGGAAGCCTTTGCTGATTTAAGTCCCTTCAGGATAAGGGTAAGACCTTACAGGAGCTTAAACATTTGTTTGCTTCTCCAGTGCCTAAATTTCAGAGAAACTACCCTGCTAAGTCTGCCTTTGTTTGTAGGCAAACCCTCCCTTCTACTAAAGGTAAGAAGAGTGGCAAACGGGCTCATCCTGCTAAGGCTACTCAGTTTTCAGGGACTCTGATGCCTTCTTTTCCAGACAAACCAGGTGCTGTATGACTATCTGTCTCTTCCCAGCCACATTCTTCTTCCCCTTTCTTTTTCTCTTCCTGTTTGGCTTCAGATCACTCAGGATGTTTGTGTTCTGTCAGTCATTCGTCAGGGGTACTTTATGGTGTGGAAATCCCATCCTCCTTTTATGGGCATGCCTCAGCCTCCTAGAAAACAGCTTTCCTTTTTCCCAGGGGTTCTTCAAAATATCTTGACTCAGGGTACTATTCAAGAGGTGCCTGTGTCCCAAAGGGGGGGAAGGGTTCTACTCCAGACTGTTTCTAGTGCCAAGAAAAGAGGGCACTTGGAGAGCTAATCTAGACCTCTCTCATTGAAACAATTTTTTTTAAAGTGCCTTCCTTTCGGATGTTGCCCCTTTAGATTCTGTTTCCTCTCCTACTCCCTCAAACCTATATGGTGTCTTTGAATCACAAGGATGTTTATCTCCATATTCCGATCTCTTCTCTTTTCATGAAGTTTTTGCATTTCTCTGTTGCTTCCTGGAATTTTCAGTTATAAGCTTTGCCCTTTGGCCTTTCTACTGCCCCAATGGTGTTCACCAAATGCCCTGCTCCTGTGATTGCTTTTTACAGTCTTCAAGGCATCCAAATGTTTCCTTACTTAGACAACTTATTTGTTCTTGGATTTCTAAGGCTATTTCCTTTTGTTACACTTTTCATGGCAAGAGCCTTCCTTCTTCACTTAAAGCTCATTCTACTAGAGCTGTGGCTTCTTCTAGTGCTTTTTTCAAGAGCTTAGATAATAATTCTATTCTTGAAGCAGCTACCTGGACTTGTGTGTGCATACCTTTACCAAACACTACAAGTTGGATGTTATCTATAGAGCTAGGGCTGGTTTTGCTAGTGCTATTCTTTAAGGCTCTTTAGGGGACTCTTCTGCTCCTACCCACTCTCAAGTTTCCTCTTGAGCTTTGGTACTCTCCCACATGTTAGAATACTGCAGCAGTAAATGTAAGGGCATAGTACAGTTGTGTAAAATCTTACCATAATGGTAGATGTCCTTGCCTTCACTGCTGCAGTATTCACTCCCTCCCTCCCTCTAGCCCTTTGCCTTCCTGGATGTACAGATTACCTTCTGGATTCCATGGATTGGTATTTCTACTGGGGCAATCAGTTCTGTTTTTGGTAGGCCTGAATGTTCCCTTTATGCATTACACTATGCAAGGAGCACTTGGGTGGCATTTGCTGTACCTATAAAGCAATAGGAGTCTTTGGTATACTGGCCGGAAGTTGGCCTTCCATGGAAAGGAATCTCATATGTAAGAATACTGTGCAGCAGCGAAGTCAAGGACATCTACTATTATGGTAAGATTTTACATGACTGCACTTTGTTGTTGAGAGACTTGAGTACATGCATGACTTTGCGGATCATGGCACCTGACAGACAGCAGTCCATGACTTTCACCTTGTGCAACCTGGTGAGGAGGACATCTGTGTGTCTCACTACAGATTCGCCTATGACCAAGACATTGGTTTTAAGGTATTTTGCCTTAAGGACTTAATGGGTGAGACAATGATACATTTGTTTTTATTTGTAGTGGATTCTGTTGGGACAGTCATGTGTGCAGAAGGTTTGCATTTGCATGGTCTCTGCTCTTTTGATAAGGTTCTAATGAGTACCTCTGCATATGTGGGTTTATGTGTTATCCATTTGGTTTGATGAGGAGGTGAAGTTTGTGTGTTGACAAACTGTTTTATATCTTATTCATTGTTACCTGAAAGAGAGCATTCATTCTAGATTCATTGCACACTTGCATCTCTCACATATTGTATTGGTTAGTTGTAGGAGTACATGGTTATCACTATGCATGAGGTCATAGAAACCTAGCTGTGTAAAAACACAAGTGCCCTTATTAAGCATAATTAGATGGTTGTTGTTAGCAGAACAATTTTGTAAGCAGCAACGACTTGGCCTGCCTATAAAGGGCATAGGTGCCACCCCAGAGGTTGAAATAGGCCCCACTGCATGTGAAGCAGTACTCCTCAATGACCCTGTTCAATCACAATCTTGACGACTGGTTGGATGGTTGTGCAATTGCCTCTGAGCTGGCATCTATGCCCCTCATAGACAGGGCCAGCTGGTGCTGCTCACAAACATGCTCTGCTAAAAACAACCATCCAACTATGCTCAATAAGGATACTTGTGTTTTTACACAGCTAGGATTCTACACACCCCAGTGCTAATAGGCTATTAGCCTTATATGAACCTATGAAGCTATGTGTCTATGCAGGCCTCACCACCTGCTGTCCCCAACATGGCATGCTGATGACTACTATAAGTTCACCTGCACTCTTGTACAAATCAGACCTGTGCCATGGTGTGTGCATTAAGGACTGTGTTCTGTAGTCAGTGTACTTAGACAGACTGGGGTTCTTTTCTCACTGCAGTCAACTTGGTGTGTGTCTAGACAGAAGAGCAGAAGTGTGTACCTTATACTTACTTCTCCAATGGCATGGATGGCCAGTATTTTGATACTTGCACATGCCTACATATCCATTTCATGCAGGTCTCCCAACCTTTTGTCTCCCACATGGTCTGCTGATGTCATCTACTATAAGGTCACCTGCCATCATGGATAAATCAGACTTGTGCCGTGGCACATGCATTAAGCACTGTGCTCAATAGTTGGTGTATTTTCAGAGGTAGGGGTTCTATTCTCATTGCAGCCAACTTGGGGGGGGGGTTGAGCTATTGCCTAGCATTACAGAGGGCATTTTACACCAGCATATGGTACACTATTACCATATTCTCCTTCCCAGACACTGCTGATGTCATCAGCTATAAAGTGTTGTTTGAAACACTCCAAGTCAGATTTGAGCAGTGGTGCATACATTAAGTACCATAGCCTTCGTACTTAGACTGGTAGGGGGCTCTAGTCTGACCGCAGTTAACTTTATGGGGGGGTTGTGGGAATTGTTGCTTGACATTACACAGATAATTTTGCACCATGTGGGCCACTGCTATTTTGTCCTCATCAGACACTGCTGATGTTATCAGCTATATTACATTTTTGGATATGCAGTACTCCCATGAGGGCAGTGTCACAGACAGGCCTGGGGACCAGGCAGAGGTCGCATCATCTTATACAGTAAAGTTTATAGTAACATGGCTTTTACTCTGTCCACATACATTATGGCATAGTGTGTAGGCCCTGTGTTATCTTGCTGAGAAAGCCCAGTGGTCTCTCTAGCTGCTACATGCGCCTGGTGAGGTACATGTAAAAAAAGACCATTATACTCTATTAGTGCTGTAATGCAATTTGACTACAGTGCTGTCATACAATCTTAAGATGTCACTATGATGATATGACTTTAGATGTGCACAACAGAGGCTTCCAGTAGCAGTTTGGACACTTCATAGGTTCATACTAGGCTAACTGCCCTTGTGGGCAAATTTTAAGCCAAGCCAATTACTCCCAAGTGAGACTCAAACCCTGTACCTTGAGTCTCCAAGGTAAACACCTTAACCATTATGCCAATCTCCCACCCATGATTGGTCAAAGTTAAGATTGCTATCTAAATGTGTTCCCAGTGCTTGCATCACTGGGTTTCTGCATAGCAGGACTGTTGTCAATGCTGTGATTAACAAGAAAATCCACTTTTTAGATGGACAACATTACAAACATTACATTAAAAGTATTAGCAAAAAACTACGGGCACTCATAAAATTGTCTAAGGCCAACTTCGAGAGAAAAATTGCACAGGACACTAAGGATAATCACAAGGTTTTCTTTAGTTATGTTAGGAACCTGGGTGGTAATTCCCAGATATGCTCATAATTAGTCCAAAATGACAAAAAATACACCGAACCCACAGACATTGCCAACATCCTAGCTGACAGGTTCAGCGCAAACTCCCCACCAAAAGGGCAAATATCTATCCCAGCAGAGTGCTGCCCCCCCCCGACATCTCAGATGCTCAGGTAAGAGCTGCCCTCTCCAAAGCAAAAAACACAGCATCAATGGGACCAGACAGTGTCCCCGGCTGCATCCTACATGAACTCCAAGAAGAGCTAAACCCAAACATAAAACTACTGTTCAGTCTCAGCCTTACTACAGGATATGTGCCCAAAGAGTGGCATACAGCAACAGTGGTCCCTCTCCATAAAGGTGATGCCTCAACGGATCCTGGAAACTATCACCCGATAAGCCTGACTAGCTTGGTCTGCAAAGCTTTGGAAAGGATCATCATGGACCTCATAAATAAAGATATTGGGGACCTACAGACACTGGATCCTACCCAGTTCGGCTTTGTTAAGGGCAGATCCTGCCTCTTAAACCTGGTTGATTTCTTTGAAACAGTCACCAAGGCCATTGACGAGGGGAAGGTGGTCCACACAGCCTACCTGGACCTTGCAAAAGCCTTCGATACAATACCCCACTCGGGCATTATAGATAAGCTCACCAGCTTAAATATAAACCCCTATGTCACTAGATGGATTGCAAACTGGCTCAAGGACAGAACCCACATGGTTAGAATTGCTGTAGCCATGTCAGACTCCAAACCAGTTACAAGTGGTGTCCCACAAGGCTCAGTCCTGGGACGTCTCTTGTTCGCTATCGATTTCTCGGAGGTACAGGGCAACACGGAAGGACTGTGGCTGACCAAGTTCGCAGATGACTGCAAACTGGGCGCCATAATCGACTCTCCAGCCAACACAAGCATCCTCCAAAACGGCCTCATAGAAACAGACAACTGGTGTGAGAGCCATGGCCTCAAGCTAAATGCCAAAAAGTGTATAGTCATCCCCTTTGGCAAAAACAAAGTGCCCACAAATTACCACATAGGTGGTAGTCCATTAAGTACAGAAAAAGTAATTAGGGACCTGGGGACCCAAGTTGATAGCAATCTCTCATTTGACAACCACGTGGCCAAAGTGGTTAGAAAAACATTTTATATAGCCCACCTAAGGGATTCACATCTAGATCAGGGGAGGTCATCATGCCTCTTTACTCATCCCTCATCAGGCCCATAATTGAGTACAATGCCCCTTTTGGGATGTACCTTACCAGACACCTGCAGCAACTGGAAAGACCCCAAAAGTACCTCACCAAGAGGATCAAAGGGCTCAAACAGATGCCATATGCTGCCCGGTTAAAGAAACTCCAGCTCTACTCAGTGGCATACCGCCTGTTCAGAGGCAATCTGTGCCTGATGTATAAAGCCATGTCCAACCCAGAATTAATGGACATGCTGCACCTCAGAAAATCCAAATCCCATCGAGCTACGCTCGAGACTTGAACCTCAGCACTGAAATAAATAGGACATGCTGGAGGGACAGATTCATAACCCAGAGGCTCCCTTCACTCTGGAATAAAATCCCAGTCCAGGTTAGGCAGAGTCCCTCATTGACTCTCTTCAAGAGGAATCTTGATGAGTGGATGGGAGATTGTAGGTTTACCCCAGGTATCACTTCTGTGTCACTGTTAGACAGAGGCACAGTATACTAACCTCGAAAAAGGGCATAGCAAAATAAATTTAAAATGGGTGGCGAAAGCCAAACACATTCTGGCTAGGCTTATAAATGCCCCAGGGCAGATAGCCTAGTATGAACCTATGAACCTATGAACAAACACATTTCTTCATTTATTTGCAGATTGTGTGCCTTTGTCACCATTCAGTTGTGTGTGTTAGCCCCTTCTGTACTATGTTATCACCCCTGGTGGACTCAATGATTGCACAAAGCATACGAGAATCAGCAAGCTTGGTAAGCCAAAGGCCATCTACTTTAGCCTGAACTGCCAAGAAATACAGTTCAAACAGTGAAGGTCCGTGCAAGATCCCTGGGAGTTGCCAATAGTGACAGCTCTACTGGTACAGGTTGAGTCGCCAACTTTCACATGATGTGTTCTGTCAGTGAGCCAATTGTTTACCCATCAACTGACGTAAGTCTTAATCCCCAGCTTGGGGATTTTGTCAATGATACCTACGTGTGTCATTGTGTCAAAACCCTAGGGCAGATCACAATAGGCAGTATGCACTGTCCTACCTTACTCCAGACCTATCACATGGAATCAATGTGCTGTGACATCACAGACTACCTGTGGTGTGACCAAGCACATACACCTTCCTGATAAGGTGGAATACACAGTTCAACACACCCTCCAGACAGCCTATATTCCTGTTCAATGGTGTACATCAACATGCATCCACCTCCATTTGGGGGACAGCAACTGATGCATGCATGTATAGAGACATCCTGACTCTTCTCGACTGTGAGGTACACCAACATGTCATCATGGATCTCTTCTACATGTACACTAGTAATATTCCAGGTGTATGTAACAGACCTGTGTGAGTTATTACTGCTACATCAGGTCCGTTACATCTGATAGATGTCCTCAAATAGGTCATTGAGGGCATGCATGATGACAACAGTATCATCTTGTGGAGCTTGAACACGTAAAGGCATTTGACCAAAAGTCACACTGTGATATTCAATCAGCACTGTCACCTGTGGCCAGAAGCAGCTATATCAGCAAATGGTTAGACTAGTGTATGAAATATGTGGCATCTCACTATGTTAAAATGTGTGATGTGACATATATCTAAGGCCTAGTGATCAGGTCAGTACATCAGGGGTGCCTGCTAGGCTCTTGCCTGCCCCTTAGTTAAGTAATGGTCATCACAAATGACATTTACATGCTGTGTCCAATCGGCTAAAGGGCTACAGCTTGTGGACAATCATTGACTACAACTGTGATATTAGTATAATACACACGGTATCAACAGATACCAGAGACTGCTGCCACAGCCATGACAACATCTGCATTGACGAGACACATGGAGGGATTTGGTGAATCAGGAAATAGACATAACACCCAAGAGCAATGTGGACATCACACCCTATAATCACACCAACAGGTATGTGACCTGTTTCCTGGGGTAGAAGGTAAGTGGTATATCCATCAGCATCACACCTCTCAACCGTCCAGATTTTTGCAGAATGTCTACATTTTTGCCCATATTTTCGGAGGCTGAGAGGTCTGCATGTTCATTGGGAGGGGGGCTGTGTGGAAGTAGACTTGCATTCTGACAAACCTTGTTGTTCTATCAATTTTCTAAGTTAGTAAGAACAATATTTAAAAAGTGTCCTTATTTTTGGCCTCTTTTACTACCCATTATTTATGGCTTTGTCCAGAAGTCTTGTTCTAAGAGGTTGAGAGGTCTGCATGACTTACAATGTGTACTGTTCCTGGGGGGGGGTGGCAGAAACCTCATTGTTCTATCAATTTTCTAAGTTTGTAAGAACAATATTTAAAAAGTGTCCTTATTTTTGTCCCTTTTCCATGCAGTTATTTATGGCTTTGTCCAGATGTCTTCCCCTAAGAAGTTGAGAGGAATGGTCTGCATGACATGATGTGTACTGTTCATTTGGGGGAGGGGCAGACCGTATGTGCTCTCCTTTACACATACTCGATATCCATGTTGCTTTACAAGGGATTTCAGCCAGTAATACTGTTACCAGCCAGGAAACCTAACTTAGGAGTGCCACACCTCATTAATATGCATTGCAAGCAGCCACGTGCTGCCACCATTGTGTACATGGATATGTAGGCTCCACATAGAGCCTTCAAAAAGTTTAATGAATTCCCAGGAATATGTATTTGGGTTGGAAGTACTCTCACATCGGCACTGAAAACTGTTGTACTATGATAAACTCTTACACAAAAACATACATAAACAGGCATTTATGAAGTTATCTGAAGACCATTTAACAAAATATATTTATATTTTGTTAAGAAATTTTTTGGAAGCTTACAATATAAAGCTCAAAATGATATGCTATATAAAGACAAGGGATAATGATGAAAAAAGGGAAAAAATAATTAAAGTAAATAAATGATATGCATGTATCTTTATAGGAAGTTAGCTTGCAGTATTGTAAGAAAGAAGGAAGTTCTTTAAGGAAAATGAAGAAAGAATGGTTAGCAAAACAAAAATACATAGCAGCGGAAAAGAGTGGGGATGGCAGTCCATTATTAGCTAAATGAACAGAGAAAAAGACTGCTTTCATGGAGTAGTTATTAGATGAAAGTGGAATTTATGACACTCAGGTAGCTTGGAAGTATAGGGCAGAAGTCAGTTTAACAGAGCTATATAGAGACAAGAATGTTAAAAGGAAGTGAACATGGCAGATGAAACAAGTAAACAAAGTGATGTTAAAAGGAATCAAGAATGATATATTCTAAGAAATTAATTATAATTAGGTGTCACAAAAGCTGAAGGCAGACTGAGCCCCAGGTACAGCTAGATGGTGTGCAGCTGTTTTCTACAATGGATGAGAGGCTACTAAAGATTTTTATTATAAATTATCATGAGGTGATTTGATCTTTTTTTTGTGTGTGTGACACAATTATGTAAAAGTTATCAAACCATATTAGCAAGTTCATTTTTACAAACATTATACATCACAAATATTATTCTATATAATATATGTAATGTATAATGTTTGTAAATGTGAACTTGTTAATATGGTTACAAACATTATACACCACATATATTTTTCTATACAAAATAATCAATCCAACATTGATACATTGTTCAATTCCTGCCTTCACTTAAACCTCATTCCGTCTCCAAAACTTTTTTCTGCATTTTTTCTAAGTAATTTACTCCTACCCTTTTCACAACTCCAACATTTGACATCTAGCTGAGTAAAAATTCTTTGGAGTCTGCTTGGGGTATAAAAATACCTATGTAAACACTTCCAGGCAAAAATCCTAAACCTTCTAGCCTTGTTTTTGCATATTTAGGAACCAAACAGATGTCCCCACATTCTTTCTTTGTGAATTGCTTATCTAATCTCTCTTCCCCAATCCTTTCTGATTTCCTCTAATAGATTCCTATAGTTATCACACAATACTTTGTATGTTCTTCTAATTATCCCCTTTTTATCAGCAGCTTGTGTTCTAGATTTAACTAAAAACTCAACCAATGCAGGTCTATCACTAAGGATTCTCATATCCCTTTCTCTTTGTGTATACTCTGATATCAGTTCCTGATTGGCAAGCCAATCTCTAGCCTGCACTCCAAATGTCTTCGTGGCCTCTTCCCATTCTGTCATCTTCTCCTCTCTGATTATTTGTTCCAATTACCTTGGTTCCTTTTCCAGCTTCCTCTAGTAAATTCCATCCCCTCTTGCTTATTCCCTGTATACCTAACTGCAAACATCTCTATCAGCAGAAAATCATTTCTCCGTTCCCCTGTTTGTTTAGTTTTTAATGGATCTGCATCCAAAATTCCACTCTTTTTTTATTTTTGAATTTCCTCCCTCATACCTTTACCTTTCCACTTTGAATTGTAGCTTTCTGCTTGTGTTATGAATAAGAGCCTTAATAGTGTAGCTCTAAAATATCCCTTCAAATCAGGTAACCCTAAACATCCTAGTTCTATTGAAAAGAACATCTTATCCCACTTGACTCTTGTCTTTGTCCCCTCCCATATAAGATCCTTCAGTTCTTTATTAATTATTATCCACAACTTATTCTCTGCTTGATAAAAATATGCCTCTCCTATGTCCAAAATTAAAGGGACTTAAACATTTTACTGCTTGTATATTGCTATCCATATCTGTAGGAAAGAAGGCTTCCATTTTCTCAGTATTTGTATTATCTTATGCTTGTCTCTTCCCACATATAGCCAGCTGCCATAAAGGCATACTTTTTAACCCATACTCCTAAATACTTGATTTTATCATATCGCCATGAAATGGGTATTGCTGAATCAATTCATGTGTGTTTACATAGTTTGCAGCAATAGTCTTTGTTTTATATTCATTAATTTTGTATCCCCCATAAAACCTAACTGCCTCAGAATGATTCAGAACACTGAGATGTCCTTTTCTGGTTTCATCAGGGACAAAATAATATCACCTGCATATAAAGCCAACTTTTCTTGAATACCATGTCACTTACATCCTTGAATTTTTGAGTCCCTTATTTTCTTTGCTAATGGCTCTAAATATAACGCAAATAACAAAGGGGAAAGAGGACACCCCTGCCTGGTTCTCTTATCAGAGAGGAACCATCCCACTTTGATTTGTGTCTCCAGTCCCTCATGTATCCTCCTACTTAGCAGTATTATTGTATCAAGAAATGTAAATGCTTTCAATGCCCTACTCATAAAATCCCTGCTTATTCTGTTGAATGCTTTCAAGACCTACCATCAACGGTGGTATTTTGTTACATTCTGCTTCTCTGGATCATCATTGTTCTATACATTTTGTCAAATGTTTTGTGCCCCTCCACAAAGCCCTACGGGTCCATATCTGCCAATTATGGTAAGACCTTTGCCATTCTTTTAGCCACTCTGGACATAAACACTTTATAATCATGGTTTAAAATTGAAACGGGCTTCTATGAAGCTGGATATTATGGGTCTTTACCCACTTTAGGCATTACAGCCACCACAGCTTTTTTTCTGGGATGCTGGTATTTTCCCTCCTTTTAAAATCCTGTTAAACAAAACATTCCAGGTCTTTATAACTGTCTTCCCTGCTAGTTTCATAACTTCCAATGGAATACAATCTGTTCCTGGAGACTTTTCCACATCACAACTTTTATCTAATTTTTTCCTATCTTAGCTGTCAATTGTTGAGCCTCAACTACCACTAACCTTTGGCATATTTACGTCTTCCATAAATATTTCCATTTTGCTTTTTCTTAATTTTCCCATTTCTCTGCTATACACATTTTCATAAAATTTCCAAAATATCTCTAATCCCTCTAGAGGATTTCTGTTTAGTTTTCTTGTTAAAGGCTCCTAAATTGGCAATCCTTTCTACTTTCTTTTGCCTAAGTTGTTATGCCAAAAGTTGTTGTGCTCTGGAGTTTTTATCAAAAACAATTGTGTAACAGCAATATTTCTAAACATATGCACATTATCCATGCACTCCCTTATTTTCACTGTAGCACTCTGCAGTTGCGCCTTTTCTTGTTCTGTAATACTTTAAACTTTGTCAACCCCTCCAAATAATTCTTATTACTTCTTAACTGTATCTCTTTTTCTTTTATTTCTACCCTATTTTTAAATTCCACTTTCATTTTATACCACTCATTAGGAATAACTTCTGGAGTACTTTCTATGTTTCTGATAAGGCCCAAATAATTTCCACTACCCATTCCTTAAATTGCTCATGATTAAACTACACCAACCATGGGTAAATCTTCAATATACCACACCCACGTTGTTGGTTATTGTTATATGTTACAAAGATATGGGTCTGGGGCGTTTCTCAACGGGCCTCCACTGAAAGTTGGCTTCATTCCAAGTGGGACTTTCCCAGAAAACAAATGTTAAATAAATAAATAAATATTCTTTCTTTTTTGCCTGTACCTATGAGACCATTCACATTCCAAGATAATATGGAATGTGATGTTATTATGATAAGAAGTCATTATCCCCACCTATTATATATCACAGCTTTTTCGATCTCCAGTTTCTATCATACTTGCACACACTAATTTTTGCCATGTTAATCAGTTATACAGTTTTGTATCATCAGCATTGGAAACTATGTCACATTTTACAAGATTTTTTTGTTCTAATGAAAACCCTCCATCCCTCCATCAAAAAAAAACACAACCCCAGAACCTGTAAACTAAATACAAACACACAAAAACATGTAGATCTTCAAATAATGAAGTTTAACTCACCTAATAAGAATAATTGTCCCAAATAGCTGCAAATCCAGACCTTAACTAACCTAAAGTTAAGGTTACCCATGATAAGATGTATATCATTGCCAGTGGCTCTGCTTGCATTAATTGCAGTCTGTTCTTTTTTATCTTTATTCTCCTCCCAGATGTGAAAAACAACTTGTATGCTTTCAGAAAACACTAACTTTTAACCTTGAAGAAACATTGCTTTGGCTTTTTCATTGCCCTAGCTTGTCTCCATAGAAATGTAAGAGAAAAAATGCAGTTCTCAACAGCTTACTATCATTATTTCAAATCACACTTGGTCGACCGCACTATGTTCGACAATGGAAAGTCGAACACAGCTATATCGAACTTTAAAAGCAAGCCTAGGAATGGATTTTAACATGGGTCGAGATAGGGGTTCACTGCTATTGCCGAACTACAAACCTCGCCCCTATCTCGACCCATGTTAAAACCCATTCCTAGGCTTGCTTTTAAAGTTTGACATTGCTGTATTCGACTTTCCATTGTGGAACATAGTGCGGTCGACCGAGTGTGATTCAAAATAATGATAGTAAACCTTCTCAACTGCAGCTTTCTAAGGACAAGCTGAAACATTTATGGCATTTGGTGTTCTCTTAATTCTTGATTGCCACTTAAAACTTATTAGATTAAGCCAAGGGTCTTAAACCAGACATTCACCTATGCCTATGCAAAAGTAAAAGAGAACATATCAGCTTACAAACATTATGATGAGTGCATTTTTGCACCCATCCCCACCTCAACAACCCAATAATACAGCCTATTAACTTAAACATGTTTTTTTATAGCCTTCTTTCTCTTTTTCCATTGTAATGTCTACATTCTTACTACTAAAAAAGAATAAATAAATAAAAAAGCATCTGTTTACTTTAGTACTGTCACATACAAGAACAACAAAAATGCTTTACTATAAAACATGCAATTTATTTAATGAAAAGTTTCATAGAAATATTAAGAACAGGCATTGCTTTACTTACAGTAATCTTTCCCTTCCCCCTCAGTGTCCTTCCAAACATTAATGACATGAAGTGAGGCAAATGCCTTTCAGTTCCCCACAAGTTTTACAAATTCTTTTTTTCTTATACAGCCATAGTTCACAAATGCTATTGATGCTTTGTAGTGTTACATTAATTCATTAATTTCCATATTGCTAGTCTTCTTCCTGTTCATCTCCAGCTCACAACTCTAGACTCCAGTTCAATTACAAGATGTTTTTCTCTCAAGCATTTTCCTTTGGAACAATGGAAAAATGTTTCACTGGCAATCTCTCTCTGTGTGCTTTACTGTTAGAAGAATGAGAAGTAGAGTTCCCTTTTGCTTGCTGTCTCACTTTTTATTTCTTAGTCTTCCTTAGCCTGTTCTGCATCAAAAAGTATTCTGAAGACAGCTGGATATAGCAGCTTGAATCTCACACCTGCCTCTCGACAGTCCCTGATTGTGGGAATAAATTTGTTTCTCATCTGCCTTGTGTACAGCAATTAATCAGCTTCCACAGACACTTTTCCTCCAACTTTTAATACTTAATTATTTTGCCACAGTTTTATCAGGATCCACTCATTCTGCTGCTAGGTTTACATTTTTATTAATACAGGACTTGGCTACTTTCTCATGTCCAGATTTGGAGCATATACACAGTGTGCCCTTTCAATTAACAATTCCTGCTGTGGATTACCAGTACAGTTGCTAACTTGTTGTTCTTGTTGTTGTTGTTGTGTCTTTGGGCTTTTCCCGGTTAGGGGTCGCCACAGCGGAACTCCGGTCTGCTAATGATTGGCAGTAGATTTTTACGTGCCGAGTTGCCAGCCCTGATGCACAACCTTCAACAAAGGTATGCCCATTCACACATGTCTCCACACAGAAGACCCTCTAGCTGAGAATCGAACAGGACAACGTCTTACTGTGAGGCGACAATGCTACCGCAGCACCACCACCGCAGTAAACTTGTGTCTTCATAAAATTAATATAGTCTGTTCTTTCGTGTTTTTCTGGTACAGCAGAAAATCTCATATTTTCCCTACATACTCTGTCCTCTAATTTTGCCATTTTTGAAACATCTCTTCATGAGAAGTTGTATATTTAGCCAGCCTTTTCCTCATTTTGACCACTCATTTTTGTTTTGTTTTTTTCTGCTCATCTGAACTTCTGTTTAAAGCGTCATCATTTTTTTCTAGTCTTTTATTATTTCAGTTGATAAACTCCTTCAGTGTTTCATTTATTTTGTTCTGTTCTGAGCACATTTTACTTAATTTTACCTGTTGATTACTAGAACTATGTCTTGCACCAAAGCTAGAGCATGACCTGATTTTTGCTTAACATCTGCAGGATTCTTCCCATTCAGTATCTCCTCTTCACTCTTTTTTGTTGATTTTATTTCAGGCTTTCTTAATTTCTTCTTTTCTGGCATCCAGGTGTTGTGTTTACTAGACAGTAACTGAATTTATTAAAAATTTAAAGAGTTTGTGGCCCTTGTCTTTCAGTTTCTTTTTTCACACTGGGAGAGCTGAAGTTAAGCTGCTGATCAGTGTGCAGCCATCTTGAAAAAGCCTTCAAGAGGCCATTAAAGATTTTGAGGGAAGATTCACAAGCAGGGCTGATTAAGAGAAGAAACAAAGAGTTCAGCTGCCTGAATTTCATTACTTGTGGGTGTAATGGTAAGAAAAAAGAAGGCATAAATATTTGGAGGTTGTTGGCTATGACATGAATTACTCACAAAAGATCTTGCAAGCACAGTTCAGTAAAATAACATGAATACTATAAGTAGTTATAAAAGGGAAGAAAATGCTTAGATTGCTGTTGATCTTTAGGAAATAATTGAAAGGACAGGAAAAGAGAAGGAAATGAAGCTAAGATACATATCTCTCTCTCCAACATGTCCTATTTATGTCCCAAGCAACATTCCAGTCTTTGGATATAGTAGTTCTGATGCTGTTTGTTTTGCAAATGTGCAAAACATTTATGAGAGCTGGGTCCAAGGATGGCTTGTATGCCAGGCATAGGTTGCCTCTCAGTAGTCTGCATGAGAATGAGCATAGAGACAGGGCTTTTATACCATGAGCATTGGACATTGTGTTTACTCCCTGTATTCTTTTTGTACAACCCTTTGAAGACATTCCATTTGCTGCACGTATCTGGTCAGGTACATGCTGAAAGGGTCATCATAATGGGTCTGATGAAGGCCTAGCATTGTGGTATGCTGACTCCCTGGGCCTAGATGCTATGCCCTTTCTTATCAGTTTGCAGCATAGAAGGATTTTCTCACTACTTTGAACATATGTTGATTAAAGGCTAGGTTACTATCTACACAAATTCCCACATCTTTAACTAATGAGTCGACTGTTAGGGGTGTTTTGCTGATGGCATGGTTTCTTTCCCAGGCTGGTTGTTTTCCCAAAAGGGTACTATAATGCAGTTCTTGGCAGTGAGTTTTAAGCTGTGACTTTGGCACTAGTCATTTGCCTGTGTTAGACCTTCCTACAGGGTGTTATCATCTTGGTTGGATTCTATGCCTGCTCCCAGTATGCAGTCATCCATAAACTCAGTCAGCCAGAAGGCTTTGACATTGGCTTTGACCTCTGAGAAGTAGATGTCGAAAAGGAATGGGCCCAGCATGGAGCCCTGAGGGACTTCACTGGTGACAAGCCACTTTGTGGAGATGACCTCACTGATCCTAACCACATGGGTTTTATCCATGAGTCAGTTGGTTATCCAGCTCATTTCAGAGAAATTTATGCTCATGTCCGTAAGTTTGTTAACAATGCCTGCATGGGATATTGTATCAAATTTCTTAGCCAGATAAAGGTAGGCAGTATGCACCACATTACCCCCATTCATTGTTTTGATGACCTTTTCAAAGAAGCCCACCAGGTTCAATAGGCATGACCTTCCCTTGAAAAAGCCAAACAGGGATGAACCCAGTGTCTGGAGGCCTCCTATGTCTTTGTTAATCATTTCCATGATAATTCTTTCCATAGCTTTGCAAATAAGACTACTCAAATTAATGGGTGTTTAGTTTCCTGGATCTGTTGATGGTCCTCCCTTATGAAGGGAGATGCCTATGGCAGTGGCCCTGATAAGTCATATTTTAAACTATTCAGGAGGCATCCCATGATATAGGTTCATATGTTCATAGGTTTATAGGTTGGTACTAGGCTATCGGCCCTAGGGCCTATACAACTCTAGCCATAAGAATTCCCTGGCTATTTCTTCCCACACTATTTACTTCCCTGGACCCCTGTCTAGCAGGGTGACTGAAGCGATCCCTGGGATGAATTTCCTTTTTCCCATCCAGTCATCAAGGTTCCTTTTGAAGAGGGCCAAAGAGGTGCTCTGCTTGACATGTATGGGCAGTCTATTCCAGAGTCTGGGGAGTCTCTGGGTCAGGAACCTATCCCTCCAGCATGTTTTGTTTATTGTGATGACAAGGTTTAGATCCCTGGAGCGTGTGGCTCTGAGGGATTGGGATTTCTTTAAGTGTAGCATGTCCAACAGCTCTGGGTTTGACATGGCCTTGTATGTTAAGCAGAGATCACCGTGGAGTAGACAATATGCGACAGAGTACAGATGGAATTTTTTAAGGCGGCCAGCATAGGGCACCTGCTTTAGGCCTGTGATTCTTTTAGTGAGTTATTTCTGCTGCCTTTCCAGTTGTTGCAGATGTCTTGAGAGGTACATACCAAATGGGGCGTTGTATTCTATAATGGGTCTAATGAGGGATGAGTACAGTAGAACAATGACCTCCTTTTTTCTGGATGAAAAGCCCTTAGTGATGAGGTGTGCCACATAGAAGGATTTCCTGACTGTTGTGGCGATGTGGTGATTGAAGGTGAGACCACTGAACACCTGTGTCCCTAAGTCTCTTATCATACTTTCGGTGTTTAGTGTACTGCCACCTATGTGGTAATTCACGGGTACATGTTTTTTCCCAAAGGGTATAACTATACATTTCTTGGCATTGAACTTGAGCCCATGGCTCTGGCACCAAGCATCTGTTTCTGTAAGGCCCTTTTGCAGAGTATCAACATCATTTGGGGATTCAATAATGGCTCCCAGTTTGCAGTCATCTGCAAACTTTGTTAAACAGAGTCCCTTAGTGTTGGCATGCACTTCAGAGAAGTAGATGCCAAACAAGAGAGGTCCCAGGACTGAACCCTGAAGTACTCCACTTGTCACTTGTCTGGAGCTGGATTTGGAGTCAGCTACTTTTACAGTGTGGGTTCTGTCAGTAAGCCAGTTGGCAATCCATCGAGTGACATAGGGATTAATGCCCAGCATTAGAAAAAGCTGTTACAAAGAGTTTTACATATAATAGGACTAAAATTAAATAAATGGAAGTGCAAGGTACTTGGAAAAGTAACAAAATGGATAATGTTTAAAGAAAAACAGGTTGAAATCACCAATATATAATTTGTAGCCTGGGAGACTAAATGAAAGAAGTTATGTGGAAGGGACAGTCAATACATGAAAAGCACATAGTATGACTTAAAGGAAAAAAATGCAGTCTACTTTAATAGACAAAACAAGTTACTATGGTGAAATGTATCACATGATGAAAAATTGAAGAAGACTTGATAGATGTTTTCTTCTCTATAAGATGGGGGTTGAGCCCAATAAAAAGTGACATGTTGTACACCAGTGTTGAAGAAGGTGGACTAAATATGAAACACCCAGTTTTGTTTTTCAGTTCATTATATCTGAAGATGATAGTTAATACTGTATGTTAGGTTCATACAGTCTTAGATACCTACTAGGCTATTGTTCTGTGAGGATTTTAAGAAGCTTAGCCTTACATTCCTATAATAGTTTTTAGGCCTTATATTTTGTTTACAAAATAACCCAGAGATGGGCAGAACAATGAAATGTAAGGACACTTATATCTGTGCAAGAGAATTTCATACAACATTAAGAAAAATAAACTATATTTGTTTAAGAAATACAAGTAAGTAACATGAAGAAAAGTGAAAAAGAGAATTTTCAGCAGGAGCATCAAAGGAACTTGAGTTTGTGGAAGAAGACACCAAGATGAAGTATTAGGAAGAAGAGCGGTGGCATGAAAGTATTCTTAAGCATGGGTATACAATTCTCTGCTGGGATAGCCCATACAGTTTGTTTTTGGACAGTACACTAAGTAAAAAGGGAAGAATTAAGGCATAATCAGTAAAGGTGAGACTTTTTCTGGAAAAGGTTACATAAAAACATACCAGTCAAAGGAAAACAGATAAAAAAGTAAAAGAAAAGTTCATTAGTTTATACAATTACTGAGGTACAGGAAAACAACTAATCATGTGTTTTGGAATGTAACATGATCAACTGATTTTGAAAGAAGATAGTGTATTAGAAAAACATAAAGGAGCCTAACCTGATTTATGGTCTTTATCAAGATATGCCTGAAAATGAAAATGGAAAAGTGGATGAAAATATTAGTGTGTGTGTGTGTGTGTGTGTGTGTGTGTGTGTGTGTGTGTGTGTGTGTGTGTGTGTGTGTGTGTGTGTGTGTGTGTATTTTATAGAAAGTGAGATGCAATGAATGAATTAAACTTTAATAAAGTTAGGGTAATGGTGGTGTCATTCAACACATTATAGGTTGGCACTAGCTTACTAACCCTTGTGGAGTTTAAATTCACATAAGCCTTTTGAAGATCTATTGTTTATCTAAATTACTCCACTTTTAATTTATAGATCAAAATAAATTTGTATATCAATATGAAACAGTTGTGTGTAATAGTAAAGTAACAGAAATGACAATGTTTGATTGCACTTTAGACATGAGGAAATGATGTCTGAATATCAAAAAATTGCAAGAGCACTATGGAAAATGTTTTACAAATGAATATACTCTTTTTAATGTGTCATAAGATCTTTAGCATCCACTTAACCTACCACCAACTCATGGAGATGGAGCATTGCTTTAACATGTCATCTGAAGGCTGGTACCCCAGGAGTGCAGCATTTCCTGTTTGGTACAGTAGGATGTCATTTTTTAATGAATCCAACCAGTCAGTATGAGAATAGAGCCCATGGTCTTCTGATCTGCTACAATCAAAGGCAACTGTATCACCCTTTGAGCCAGTGATATTGGCATACAAGAAGTAGCTTACTGCTCTGAAGTCAAACCTATTGGAATCAAATTTAAATTCCAATCCTCACTGAAGGCACTTTCATTACGAAAGACGGGAGGGAACTTTCATTATTCTGTACAGTGTAGTCAGAATATGATCTGAAGCTGTTAGTGTTGAAATTAATGTTTAGGACAGGATTTGTAAGCCTACTACCAAAGACACACAGCAAATCAGTGTGTTAACTGTGGATGCATGTAAGTCAACATCAAATATTAAAAAAAATAAATAAAATAAAAATACAGTTTTTAATATAATATATGGCAAGGGAGAGGTGTCAGCTCTAATTTTATGTAAACATTTTTCATATGATAGCTAAATAAACCAGATGACTGACTGGGGTCGTTCACACCTCAAGTCTGTGTCACATTCATCCTAATACACTTCTTATTCCTGACCACTAATGACAGTATGACACAGAAAGTGGAATAAAATTCAATGTAAAATTCTGAAATGAAAATAAAATACAAACATAACAGTTAACGTGATATGTTTTCTCTTTACAGATGCTACTATACAAATGTTAAAGTGACTAAATATTATTGCATTAATGTTTTACTATGAGAGTCCATACAATATTCTGTCCAAACGTAATATAAACTAGTCAACAAAAATGTATAAATACCACACTCTTTTAGCAAAAACTGGCGTTGATATCTTTATCATACTTTTTGTACAATTTTCTTTTACTGAGTTATTGTTCACACTCCATTTGCATGAAGTATTGATATTAATGCAGTATTTAAAGGTGTCCATTGCATGAATCTTCTGCTAAGATACCAACCTGAATATCCAAGTAAAATATGTAATGGGTAGATATCACTGGATGTTACATCTTTGCTCAGGTTATCTATTGAATATTAATACTAACCTGACACTAGAGAGCCATTAAAGAGCATGGCAAAAACAAATTCCACTTTGAAACTAGTTTTTGAATGGGGACATTATATGGGATGGCACATCAAAAAATATTAATATCCACTATCCCTTATCTTAACTCGGGCATGAAAGAAAAGGAGAAAGTAAACCAGCATCATGTATTTTTGACAATCTGTGTATGTTAAAATATGCAGTGCATATACTGTTTAAACTCTGTATTTTAACTTTAGTTTATGAACATAACATCACATTTTGTATGTACGATGATAATTTGCATCCCATAAATTATATTCTTGTGTAATTAAAAGTACATACATATCACAATAACAGTTCTTCAACATCTTGATGATCAAATTCAGTGGTAAACCCATGTGTAATATAAATTATTCTATTGTTGGTGGATAGACATAATTTAAACAGTGATAAAATCATCCCATCGCTGAATGGCAAAACAGACTGCTGTAACATTATCAGAAAAAAAAAAGAAAATATACGGAAAAAAGTTGTTAGTTACTGGACAGTAAAGTGAAGCAATGTGTGAAATACCTTCAGAATAAAGCTATACATTTTTTTTTCCTTTTTGGAAACATCATTATCAAATTGTAGAGCAGCTCAGCTGGAAAAACTGTTAATTTCACTGTTTAGCTTTTTGGTGAAGAACTTGCGTGCCCTTAAGGAATTGAATTGATTTTTTTTTTCAAGAAACCAACTGTTCCTGTAATTTCTAAAACATAATTTCTCTTTCTCACTATCTCTTTTCTCTCACTCTGTTGCTCTTATTTTACCGTTTACAGAATTTCCACCCAAAGGTGCAAGGTGTGATGTTATACCACATTGTCAACTGCTCTATGTGTTAAAGCATTAGTTACCTTTCCTTCGCATTATTAAACCATCTGTGTTCTGACCCAGATGAGCTGTAATACTAAAGGAGGCCTGTGTTCTGACCCAGATGAGCTGTAATACTAAAGGAGGCAATCAAACAGGATAAGCACCTGAATTACAAAAATGAATAGATTAAAAAGTAATTCATAAAGCAACTACTGACATAACACTTAGAATGGTAGCGGCATTCATACTTTACATATTTGTAAGAAAATAAATTATATGTCTTGCTACAAAACCAAGACCAGCAGTTCTGCTCACCTTGACAACATGAAAATGTAGGGTTAAACAACATTCACAAATGTAATTTAAACTAAAATGCTGCTTTTGCCATACTGTACTGTACTTAAGTACTTTTGTTTTGATTTTCTATGTTTGTAAATGTATTACTATTTATTGAAAATAAGCCCATAGTTACCCATTACAAGATTTCAGAACTTTTCTCCCTGAGCCTGTGCTGAAAAGGGCCACTTGCCTTGCCCAGCCAGATCATCCTGGTAAACAAATGTAAATAATAAATAAATTAATTAATAAATAAATGTTATTTTGTGCATAACAGGCAAAAAAAAAAGTATGTCCACTAGAATTATTTAGATCAGTTAATCTTTAGTAGAAAGGTCAAATGAGCTACTGCAGCGGTCAGCAGCTGGTACATAAAATACAAAGCAGATCTAGTGATCATAACCTTTTTTTTGTGAAGGCTCTCATAACATTACAGATGATGAAAGCTTAAACTACATGCATTTCTTCATTGTGAGAACTGAAAAACATTGAACTGATGCTTTGTTTTGTAAAATTACAGCTGTATAACATGACTGCATTTAGCAGTGTCAGTGGGTCAAAAGGTAGCACACTTGCCTTTGGTGTAAAAGGCTGTGAGTTCATAGGTTCATAGGTTCATAGATTCATAGGTTCATACTAGGCTATCTGCCCTGGGGCAATTATAAGCCTAGCCCGATTCTGTATGGCTTACGCCACCCCTTGATTTGAGTATACTGTGCCCTTTTTAAGGTTTAGTTTACTGTGCCTCTGTCTAATAGTGACACGGGAGTAATCCCTGGGACAAACCTACAATCCCCCATCCACTTATCGAGATTCTTCTTGAAGAGATTCAGTGAGGTGCTCTGCCTCACATGAACTGGAATTCTATTCCAGAGCGAAGGGAGCCTCCGGGTTATGAACCTGTCCCTCCAACAAGTTCTATTTATTTCTGTGCTGAGGTTCAAGTCCCTCGAGCGTGTGGCTCTAAGGGATTTAGATTTACTGAGGTGGAGCATGTCCATTAATTCTGGATTTGACATAGCTTTGTATGTCAGGCATAGATCGCCTCGAAGTAGGCAGTATGCAACTGAGTAGAGCTGGAGTTTTTTTAACCGAGCAGCATATGGCATCTGTTTGAGACCCTTGATCCTCTTAGTTAGATACTTTTGGGGTCTTTCTAATTGCTGCAGGTGTCGGGTAAGGTACATCCCAAAAGGGGCATTGTATTCTATGATGGGCCTGATGAGGGATGAATAAAGGGGTACGATTACCTCTCTTGATCTAGATGTGAAACCCTTCGTCATGAGGTGGGCTATGTAGAAGGTCTTTCTAACCACTTTGGCAATGTGGTTTTCAAAGGAGAGATTGCTATCAACTTGGGTCCCCAGGTCCCTAATAACTTTCTCTGTACGTAATGGGTTTCCACCTATGTGGTAATTTGTGGGCACATTGTTTTTGCCAAAGGGTATGACTATACATTTTTTGGCATTTAGCTTTAAACCATGGCACTGGCACCAGTTATCTGTCTCTGTGAGACCTTTTTGAAGGATGTTTGTGTCAGCTGGAGAGTTGATTATGGCGCCCAGTTTGCAGTCGTCTGCCAACTTGGTGAGCCATAGTCCTCCCACATTTGCCTGTACCTCGGAAAAGTATATACCGAAAAAGAGTGGTCCCAGGACAGAACCCTGTGGGACACCACTTGTGACCGGTTTCGAGTCTGACATGGCTCCAGCAACTCTCACTCTGTGGGTTCTGTCTTTGAGCCAGTTTGCGACCCATCTTGTGACATAGGGGTTTATATTTAAGCTGGATAGCTTATCTATGATGCCCGAGTGGGGTATTGTGTCAAATGCCTTTGCAAGGTCCAGATAGGCTGTGTGGACTACCTTCCCTTCATCTATGGCTTTGGTGACTGTTTCAAAGAAGTCAACCAGGTTCAAAAGGCAGGATCTGCCCTTGACAAAGCCGAACTGGGTAGGATCTAGTGTCTGTAGGTCCCCAATGTCTTTGTTTATGAGCTCCATGATGATCCTCTCCATAGCCTTGCAGACTAAGCTAGTCAGGCTTATGGGGCGATAGTTTCCAGGGTCCGTAGAGGCTCCACCTTTGTGGAGTGGGACCACTGTTGCTGTACGCCATTCTGTGGGGACATATCCTGTAGTGAGGCTGAGATTGTATAGCTGTTTTATTTGAGGGATTAGTTCCTCTTGTAGTTCATGTAGGACGCAACCTGGGATGCCATCTGGTCCCATGGAAGCAGTGTTTTTTGCTTTGGAGAGGGCAGCCTTCACCTGAGCATCTGAGATGTTTGGGAGGCAGCCCTCTGCTGGGATAGATACTTGCTCTTTTGGGGGGGGGAGAAGTTTGCACTGAACCTGTCTGCCAGGATATTGGCGATGTCTGTGGGTTCAGTGTATTTTCTGTCGTTTAGAATCAACTCAGAACAAGTCTGGGAGTTGCATTCCAGGTTTCTAACATAACTGAAAAAAGCCTTATGATTGTCTTTGGTGTCCTGTGCAATTTTTCTCTTGAAGCTGGCCTTGGAGGATTTTATGAGGGATCGTAATTTTTTACTAGTACTGATCAGAGATGCCTTCCCTATTAGGGATTTTGCTCTATCATGTAGTAGCTTCCTCCTTCTGTTGTACAGTTTATTTATGGCAGGGGTCCACCAGACTGGATGCCTGCCTTTGGATGATTGGGTCTTGGTTTTGTTTGGGATAGCATGATCCATGCATTCCTGGAGATGTCCGTAGAATGCATTTATATAGGATTCTGCAGTTTGGGCTGTAGTTTCCACTGGCCCTGGGGCCTTGAAGGATTCCACTTCGGTTTTGAGAAGTAAGAAGTTCGCTTTTGAGAAGTTTTTCACTGTGGTTTTCTGGGCTGGGGGTGGGGTCGGGATGTGGACATCCAGTGAAATTAATTTATGGTCTGATCTTACCAATGAGGGATATACTTCTGGTGTGGAGCATAGAGTCCCCATGTTGGTAATGATCAGGTCTAGTATGTTGTCCCCTCTTGTGGGAGTGGTGACTAGTTGTTCCATAGCATTTGAGTTTATAATTTCCAGGAATCTTTGGGCTAAGGTGCTGGGGCTTGAGTAATGCTTCCAGTCAATGTTTGGGTAGTTGAAGTCACCCAATATAATGGTGTTCGGAGAGATCTTCCTGTTCTGCAATGTTTTCAGGAAAACCGAATGGGATTCCTGACTTTGAGAGGGTGGTCTGTAGGATGCTATAAACTGAAAAGCAGTCTTGCCCACTGTTAGTTGCACATGGATGGTCTCCGATACTTTGTGCAATGCCACTAACCTGGAGGTGTGGATATCCTTGATAAATATGGAAACTCCCCCTCCTTTTGTGGTTCGGTCCGGGTTTTGGGGCCGAAAAGCATGATATGAGGTATAGCCTGGTAGTGCTGGGGTGCTCTCTGGAGCCTTGAACCAGGTTTCTGTCACTGCACAGATATTGATGTTCTCCATACTGAGGAGAGCTTCGAGTGCGTGCATCTTGAGGTTAAGACTTCTGGCGTTTAGCAGCATTACCCTTAGTTTCTTCTTCCTTGTGCTGTCTATGGGGGTGGGTTTGACTTTTGAGCCTTGCCTAAAAAAGGCACTACAGGGGTGGCAAGAGCCTTTGCCAATATCCGAAAGCCCAGTGGTGACAGGTGCAAGCCATCCCTAGCGAAGCAACGTGGCTTGTCGAGCATGTCATCCCAGGCTGACAGACACTGGATCCCCTTTGAATGACACCAAAATTTTAGCCAATTGTTAAAATCGATCATTTTGTCTTTGTACTGTGGCATCATTCTAGGTGAGGGTGAGATGCTGCTCAAGGTCAGGGTCATACCAGCCTGGGCTACATGATCAGAGAGCTCCTCTATGTCTCTTTTCATGTAGTCCAGGGAGGTATGTCTCAGGTCATTCACATCAGCATGTACAATGACTGAGTCATATTTGTATTTGCTTTGGAGTGACCTGAGTGCTTGCGTTATGTGTCGGATCCTAGCACCCGACAGGCAGCTCACTGTGACCTTCTCTTTATTCAGCCTGGTGAGCAGGACGTCAGTGTGTCTGACAATAGAGTCACCTATAACAAGAGTATCAGGTGTGTTATTCAGCCTTAAGGGCTGTGGCTGCTTGGCACACTGACTTTGTGGGTTATGTGTTGTGTGTGTTTTGTTTTGAGGTAGTGTTTGCTTGGATGTCTACTTTGGAGTTCTCTGTTGCTTAGGTAGATTTTTATTTAGAGCCTCCGAGTATGTTTTTGTGTATTTATGTGTTTGGTTCGCTGATGTGGTGGGACTATGTGATACTGGAATTGTGTTGTGTGAGGTTACCTTCTCCTCCTGACTGGTTACACCAGTTTTGAGATGAGAGAGCTCAGCCTCCAGTTTGGCTAAATAGTTGCATCTCTCACATATATTTGAACCTGTTTGGAGGAGGAGAGGGTTGTCCGTGTACATGAGACAGTTGTAACATTGCCTCAAAATTCCCAGATTCACCAGCTGGACCGGAGAGGAAACCATTGACTGACCTTTGGACATGCTAAAGTAATAGGGAAACTGAATTTAAGATGGACCAATAGAGGACAGGGTAATCGTAGAGAGTATAAGAGTAAGTAGTGCTTATGGTTTAATAGTGCTAACTTGTAGGATTACTTAATTGGACCAGTGAAGGGCCTTAGAATGAGAATATGGTGTTTAAATTGAGAGATAGAGCAGTTCTAAGGGAAAAAGTGAAGAGCAGACTTTGTGGAGCCAGGAATAGTTTAAACCCAATTAGGCGGCGCTGCCCGCTGTTGCGCTATACACAAAAACGTGCAAAACCGTGCAAAAGAGGGTTTTAAGAGAGGAAGATGAAAGAGTTTTGGAATTGACCCAAAATGGCCAATAAAACTACAGTTTCAAGTCAGTAACCACTCCCACAGGGGCAGGCAGGCTGCTCAATGTTTTTCACTGCCACTGATCAACAGAGAGACTTTCCTTTAGCCCAAGCAAAAAATGGCCTCACAGAAACTTACAAACAGTTCAAGAACAGCAAGCCTGTAACTGAACTTTTTTAAATCTCAGAAAAGTGAGAAAAAGCAAGATTTTTTTGTTTTTGTTTTTCAAAGATAGCAGAGGTTAACAAGTATCAGCAAGTTATAACAGTGCAGTAAATGACCCCACACAAGAGTGCTAGGCCAAAGACAGATAAAATGCAAGTTTTGAGAAAAAAACGATTTTAAAAATAAGTGCAAACAGGAAATTCAGTAAACAGCTCTAGGTTGTGCTCTAAATACAGTTACTAATGCAGAAATCAAATTTAACAAGCCAGAAAATGCTCAAAATAGGCGGCTATGCAGAAAAACTTAGCAAATAAACAGAGGAAAAATATTCCTCTGTTTCTATTCCAAGACCAAGCAGATTGACTGCTGACATTGCAATGCAGCATAAGGGAGGGGTGCTGCACTTATACTAGATATTAAACCAAGACACTATTTGCCTGAGCTGGTGGTAGCTCAAGAGGATGTAAAAGATCTCATGACTCTTTTCGAAAATAGTAGAAGTTCCGCAGTGTCCAGGCCAAATGTTCCTTAGTAGTATAAATACCACTTCTGGGTCTCCCATGAAAAGATGTTACTACCACTAAACCAGATCTCAGACACCCCTGCCTCTTTGACAGCTAGGAATCAATGAAAGTAAATCCACTCAGTCTAGGATTGTCTGCTACTTCAGCTTCTCTGTGATAAGCAGTCATCTTACTGGGACTTAAACCCAACTTGTTATGAGAAAATTCAGCTACACAGTTTCATATGGCAGCATGCTGTGGGCTATACTGCAGATGACCTATTCCTGCTGTTGTAGTTTAAATGTTTAACAGAGCCAGACTCTTCATGACCTCAAGGACTTTAGCATCTCAGGTTTGTCTGCCAAAAACTGCTTCTTTTAGTTTTTGTGAATTCATATTCATTGCTTCGGTAAAGCTGTCTATTACATTTTGCCTAACTCAGAGGTAAAAATTAAGATTATAGGAATTTTTGACTACTGGGGTAGATCATCAGCTACCACTGATGCCCCTCTTCCATCCTGAATACAGGGATTTGCTCCTGATCCGTAGACTTAATCTGAGAGCCTCATGTCTCCTGAGATGAGATTAAGGCATTCCAGTGCTGCACCATACCCGTGCCCACAGGGAATTCTGATTTTATATGCTCTATCCATTGCCCTGTCCCAAAAGCTGGCATGCAATGATGTAAGGCCATAATGGCCAACAACATCTGTCTGTGCATGGCCTGGTGTCTTGTAAATGTGGGCCTCATACCACGGTATCACCTCCATCCATGCTTATGGGCCAAAAAAACAGATTATAACAATGCACAGACTGCCACGAGAGAAAAAAATGGATAAAATCCTGCAAACCAGTGAAACAAACTACTAAAACCTATCAAGTTATAAAACCATAAAAAAATGAACACATGGCAAAGATATATTCTGTATTTGGACGCAAACATTTCTTGTTCTTCAGCAAATACACGCTTTCTAAAGTTTTTTTTTTCAATAGAAGTTATAAAACCACACTGTATATAATTTAAAGTTTAAATTTAAGCACCTGAAATGATAGAAGAAAGAAATTATTATGATGTTTATTTATCCTTTCGGTACAGTTTAAGATAAATGCCTAAAGGTAATGTGTGCACACAGCTACTCTGAGGAAGAAGGGGCAGGTTGGTTGTAACAGTCCTTTGCGACAGTTCAAAATTAAATACTGTAATAACACCTGAAATAATATATAATAAATAATAAATTGTTAATGTTTGTTATTAAGCTGGCTTCACATCCACAACATTACAATCTGGCCTGTCATTAAGAGGTTTTCACAATCCAACATCATTTTCTGTAGGAGACAAGTCATACCTTTTATATGTACTTTATTATCTGAACAGTAAATTTATGTGCACACATATACTGCAGCGTGTTTGTCATTATGGAAACCTTTCACTGCCAACAATCTGAACACTAAGTTTACTACACCACATAGACCCCTTTACCCCACTTTCTATTTATAAAAATAACTGCAATTTTATCACGAATAAAATGTATTTTATGAGTCCCTTAATCCGGGGTAGATAAATGTTCATTCACAAAACAATCAGACCACAAGTGGAAAAGGTTTGCATCAAAAAAGTCAGATACTGGGGTGGAATCCCAAACAACTGTGTATGTCTAAGTAGTGTCAGTAGTACCACTTGTCTGAGTGTCTCTGAAATTTTAGACACAGGTTGGTATTAGACATGACAAAAAACAAAAACGGACTGAGAATTCCACTTTTTAATACGAATACTCTTAAGAACTAAGCGCTTTCGCCATTAACAAATGGCTTCTTCAGAGTTAATAAGAGTTAAATACATCACATCTTTTATATTTTAAAACACATGTTGATCATCCAATCATTTAGCCTGACTCATAAATATTTTATTAGTATCAAAAAACAGACTCCCCTTTCTAAAGTAACAGACATTTCCCATCTAAATAAATTGGCAATTTCTAAAAATTCCTTACCACAAAGCATACACAATAACTAGCTCAACCTTTGGAAATATATTTAAAATAAATAATAATGTATATATATATATATATATATATATATATATATATATATATATAAAAACATGTACAGTACATCATATCATGTGTGTGCAAAAATACAAATACAAGTTTACATAAACACTGCATCCTAAATTATGGAGAACTTTATCAAAATATATATATATATATATATATATATATATATATATATATATATATATGTATATATTATGTGTTACCATCATAATAGTACCTAAATATTAAATTTGATTAGCCCTTTGTTTTAATATTGGCATAACAGATATATGTTGGCATCTAATTATTTCTAAAATTGGTGATTGTTTGTGAAAATTGTAGCATGTTGTAAGGGACAATGTATTTCTTTAATCCTTTTTGACTTACTTGGTTTACTCCTGGGAAAGGACATGTTTCTCTTCCTTTGTACTTCTCTTCCTCCAAACTAAATAATTTCACCTTTGTCCATCTCCAAAAAAATATCCTCTGACCAAAAACAATTTATTTATGGTTATATGTTATATTTGGTATGCTTTTTATTTTCACTATTTGTAATGACCTAAAATATTACAACCATAAACATTTTAATTAATAATACTTTTACACTGGTGGAAAGGATAAATAAATAATGATTACAATATATTACTCTATATATATATACAGATACTATATACCTTTGTATGTCAGATGATCTATCAGAAAATCTATCATTAAATCTATCATTTCAGAGTGTGATGAAAAAGTGAGGTGAAAAAAAAATAAGGTAGTTAAAATATTTCAGCTGTTTTTCTTCATCCTCTCTTCACCACAATTATTAATAATGATTATATAATGGTCACTAAGGAGAAAACACACGAAACACTTCTTTAAACAAAAAGACAAAATCAACTAGAACAAGGCACACCTTGCCCCCCATGACTGCTCGATGTCTGATGAAATATTTCACAAACTCAAATAAATAATTATTCTTTTAATACTATTTCCATTAAGGCAACTATCTATCTCTATCTCACTCATTCAGTTTTTCTACTTTTTGCAAACTAATAGAAAATAATTCAATCCTTCATGTGTGGAATGAATGAAAAAAAAATATTTACTACATCTAAAGAAAGAAAAATTGTCATGTTTTGATCCTTATATAACACTCAAATGCTTGAGGCAATGCCAAGAATCTTTAAGTATGTCGGTTCAGTTTTTTTTTCCTTCTGCTACTATTTGTAATTTGGATTTTTTCATATTTTTTTGATTTTTTGGATTTTCAAAAAACAAACAGGCGAAGGCGGTGTTCCATTAAATAATTAAAATAATTTCCACTGTATTGTATGCCCTTGAAACAGCACATCCAGCAAAAAAAAATCTATTCTGTGATAAGCAATATTCATGTCATTTTTGGAGACCCTCTGATATGTGGAATAGTCATTTAAAATTTCTTGCATCTTTGCTACATAGTTGAAGTGAGACATTATGACAAATTCATTTGCCTTGTAAACATTCTGAATTTCAAACTGCAACAACGAGCTATCCACCTCGTCCTGTGTGTTTATTGCCCTTATCTGGCAGTTAAAATTATTAGAGTTAAATGTCTCTTCTCTGTTGTTGTTGATACTGAGTCACATATTGTTGATTCACTTGCCCCCCTTCCCTTCTGTTCATCAAATGCCCTGATCTCCTCAACTGTGGAGACTGATCTAAAAATGTTGTTGTTCACCATGCCGTACATTTCTGTTCTCGTTCTGATTAGACAAACCCCTATCTGAATTGTCCCTGTTGTCTCTTTCACCTCTCCTCCTGTTAAAATTATTAGAAATGTTTTCAGAGACACCATTGGGGTATGCCAAGTTGTTTTTATAGTCATAAGTATCCCTCGCCATCTGTTTAATCTTGCTTTGAACATTTTTATTAACAAACTGGTTTAGAGAACGGAAATGTGACTCAGTATCGACAACAACAGAAAGGCTTTTACAACAGGCAATGCCAGTGGGTAAACAAGAAGAGACATTGAACTCTAGTAATTTTAACTGCCAGATAAGGAAAGTAAATTCACAGGAAGAGGCGGATAGCGAGTTGTTGTACGAACAGAAGGGGAGGGGGCAAGTAAATCAACAAAATGTGACCCAGTGTCTAAAACAACAGAACGGCTTTTACAACAGACTACGCCAGTGGGTGAACAAGAAGAGACACTGAACTTTAGTAACTTTAACTGCCAGATAAGGGCAGAAAATTCACAGGACGAGGCGGATAGCTTGTTGTTGCAGTTTGAAATTCAGAATGTATCTGCTGGTTGTGATATTTGTGAAAAAGATGGTTTTACCATTTACAATTATAGTGCCTTGACAATTAAAAGTGCACATCATAATTTGTTGTGCAAATGTTTTACTTTTGTGCCTGCATTTTATTTAGATTTTGTGGATGTTTATACTAATTTTAAACTGTTTACAAGGCAGTTGAATTTGTCACTGTTTTCAATGATCAAAATAATGAAAAAAGATTGTTGCCTTCCATTCCGAGAAGGAAAAGTACATTTATATACCTCCAGTTCATAAGGATATTATATTTGAAAAATTGGGTGTCAATGAAATTAGGAAAAATATGGTGAAAACTGGTAATTTTGGTAAATGTGATAATCTTAGTACTGAAGAAAGAAATGTTTTATTTGAATTGGCTAATAATAGTGAAGTGAGGATTATGACGCCTGACAAGGGAGGGTGGGGTTGTCATAATGTCGCACTTCAACTATGTAGCAAAGATGCAAGAAATTTTAAATGACTATTCCACATATGAGAGGGTCTCTAAAAATGTGATGAATATTCCTTATCACAGAATAGATTTGTTTTTGCTTGATGCGCTGTTTCAAAGGGCAATACATGAAAGTGAATTTAATTATTTTAATGTGGAATAAACCCAGTTATGCCTGTTGTGTTTGGGATTCACAAAATCCACAAAAATATTGAAAAGCCACCATTTAGACCAATAGTAGCAGCAAAGGGCTCCAAAACTAAACTGATGGCTTCGTTGGTGGATATGGGAATAGAACAGGTGGTAGCTCGGGTTGAACACATACTTAAAGATTCTTGGCATTGCCTCAAGTGCTTGAGTGTTATAAAGGGCCAAAACAATGACAATTTTTCTTTTCTTACCATAGATGTGGTAAATATTTTTTCAGTCATTCCACATGATGAAGGCTTGAATTATTCTAGAGAAAGTTTGGTAAAAAGTAGAAAATTGAGTGGAGCGAAAATGTACATATTAGTTGCCTTAATGGAAATAGTACTAAAGAATAATTATTTGAGTTTTGAGGGTGAAATATTCCATCAATCGGGAGTAGCCATGAGGGCAAGATGTGCCCCTGGCTTTGCCAACTTGGTTCTTTTGTATTGGGAAAAAAGGTATGTGTTTCAATCTCCTTTTAGCGTCCATATAGTTTTATATAATAATTTTTGGATGATATATTAATACTGTGGGGTGGTGAAGAGAAAGAGGCCAAATAATTTGTAGAATATTTAACCACCACCACCACCTCTTTTTTCACATTCACTAGTAGCTGGAACTCTGAAATGATAGACTTTCTTGACATTCATCTCACAAAAATGCTGGTAGGTATACAAAGTAATATATTTAGGAAAGAAACATATAATAATTCATTATTACATTATCAAAGTTCTCATCCTTTCCACCAGCATAAAAATATTATTAAGGGCCAAATGGTTAGGTTGTCACATTTAACCAGTGACAACGCTACATTCCAAAAAGAAATTTATGTCCTAATAGGTATGTTTTTGGACAGAGGATACCCATTGAAATTACTTTTGGAGGTGAGAAATGAAGTACAAAGGAAGAGAAACATGTCCTTTCCCCCGATTCTATGGGGAGTAAACCAAGTGCCTGAGAAAAAAGTTGAACCTCATAAATCAGTTGCCCTTATTTTGAGATACAATCACCAAACATTCGCAATTTTAGAAATAGTTAGGAGAATATGGGACACAAGTTTTGATGCCAACATGAAGCAGAGATTGGGACAGACATCAAGAATAGTATTTTGTAGGGGAAAAAATATTAAAAATATTTTAGAGAGGCCAATTTCTAGAAGTATACACTCAGTTATGTACAAATGTGGGGCTTGCAGGTATTGCAAGTATATTCATGATGGTCCATATGTGACAGTAGTTGGATATAATAGGTCCATACCATGTCCGGGCAGGTGTAGTTGCAAATCAA
The DNA here is from genome assembly GCF_019279795.1 of Protopterus annectens. NCBI lineage: Eukaryota > Metazoa > Chordata > Ceratodontiformes > Protopteridae > Protopterus > Protopterus annectens. The sequence goes on along the minus strand of NC_056729.1, from coordinate 1,707,223,439 downwards.
ATATGCTAGTGTATCTGGCTAGTTGCAGCACCTGCCCAGGTTTTTACGTGGGAAAAACTATAAGGAGACTTAAAGACAGGATAGCTGAACACCTTAGGGCAATTAAGAACAAAGATGTACATAATGACCTGTTTATCCATCATACTATATGTCCTAACTACAAGAAGTTTACCTTCTTTGTAATCGATAGAGTGATTCCAAGTGAAAGGGGAGGGGGATGACAAACTTAGGGTAGAAAAACTTGAAGATAAATGGCAAATCAAATTAAATGCAATGCGTCTCCCTGAATTGAATGAAAATATATCTATTATGCCAATATTATTTATTTATTTATTTATTTGTAGTTTGATTACCAGGGAAGTCCACTGGGCCGAATTGACCCATTTTCAGTGGAGGCCCGGGGAGGAAAGCTCCAAGATGCATTATACAATTTAGATACAACTGATAGTTAATATTAAAGATAATATTATGTAGAATAGTTACTCATAAATGCATTCAATATCATGCATAGTTAACAAATTCATTAAGCTTAAACGTAGGGATCATACAGTTTCATTTGAGGAAACCAGATATGTGTTAGGTGTGGAAACAGTTTACATACAAACCTTTTAAGAAAATGTAAATACGCTTTACATACACTCATCTACAGTAGAATGCTATTTACAATATTTACAAGGTTGGGCTGTGTGAGGGTAGCTGTAGGAGTTGTTGAAAGCTTAGAGAGAAGCTATAGAAATTGTTGAGAGCTTAGGTAGGCTCATAGGAAGATAATTATGAGAGTTGTAGAGCTTGGGAACCAGAGAGAGAACCCCTTTGATTAGGTTGGGTGAAGGCAGGTACATTTCCAATTAGTGGACAGGTGTTTGAATAGTTGGGTTTTGACGTTTTCTAAGTTTGGTATGGTTCTTAGTGTGGAGGGAAGGGAGTTCCATTTTTTGCCTAGTGAGAAAGATAGGAGAAGTTGGCCAGCAGGACGTTTAGGTTTATGGATAGTAATTAAGTTCTAATTTTCAGATCTGAGAGCTCTGTTGGGTATATAAGGGGGTAGGATGTTAGTTAGAGTGGGACATTTTAAAACAAAGGGCTAATGAAATTTAATATTTAGGTACTATTATGATGGCAACATATAATATATGCCTTGCTCTTCATAATCTAGGATGCAGTGTTTATGTAAAATTGTATTTGTATTTTTGCACACACATATGATGTACTGTACATGTATATGTACATTATACTGTACTGTATATATACATTATTTATTTTAAATATATTTCCAAAGGTTGAGCTAGTTATTGTGCATGCCTCGTTGTAAGGAATTCTTAGAAATTGCTAATTTATTTAGATGGGAAATGTCTGTTACTTTAGAAAGAGGAGTCTCTTTTTTTATACTAATTAAATATTTATCAGTCAGGCTAAATGATTGGATGATCAACATGTCTTTTAAAATATAAAAGATGTGATATATTCAACTCTTATTAACTCTGAAGAAGCCATTTGTTAATGGCGGAAGCACTTAGTTCTTAAGAGTATTCGTATTAAAAAATGGAATTCTCAGCCCGTTTTTATTTTTTTGTCATTTCTTATTAGTTTTACCCTTAATGGGTATAGTTTCATTTACTTGTGGTATAAGAGATGTTTGTAAATACAGGTTACTTTCCATGACTGTATAAATGGCGTGTCATCAAAATCAATTGTTTCCATAATTTGATTCACTTTGTCATGACTGTGACTGCTTCTCTGGTTATCCACTGATCCCTGTGCCTTTTGTAAGGGATACCTGTGCCTATCCTTTCAGTATGAAATGAGACTAGCGCTATTTGTTCATTAATCTTACCTGAGAGTCCCCTGGAACCTCCCTGTTTATATCAGAAAGATACACAAAATCAGATTAATAGACTTTCCTTTCCTTTGTATGATTATCATGATGAACTTTCTGCATGCACTGTTTCTATCCCACAGCAATGCATAGATTTAACTTCATCAGACTTTGCCTTGTTCTAACACATCTCTTCAGGATTTAACTTCTTCAGGAAGAACTGCTGGTCTGCTCTATAGTTTGGTTCATAGCTAAGTACTAGGCAATCAGTCTAAGGAACATTATAAGCCTAGCCAATAACCAATATTCAACAGTTCCCTCCAGCCTCAAGGGGGTATTGCAAGATAGGCTGGGGGGAGAATTTGAGGCTGTCCATCCAGTTATCTAGGTTTACACTGAAGGCAGCAAGGTTGCTACTTCACTTGACAAGTAGTAGAAGTCTGTTTCTTGGGAGGGGGATACACTGGGATATGAATTTATCATGATACTGTATCCTGCTTGTTTGCTAATGAAGTTTCAGTTCTTTTAACTGGGTATTTGAGGAACCACTTGTTCTATAAAGGGTTGGAGGGGTTGGCATAATGGTTAAAGTGTTTGCCTCATAGACAAGAGATATAGGGTTTGATTCTCACCAAACAAAATTAGCTAAGCTTAAAATGACCTACAAGGGCAGCCAACCTAGCACTTACCTAGCACTTACCCAGTACTTACCTATCAACCTGAAAATTTGGAGGTCAAAGACAGTCACATATTTCATAGGTGGAAAGGCTAAACACAGATCTCCATGGAGGACTCTACAGTAATCTGAGTACAAAGAGATGGCTGCCGTCAGTCCTGATAATTAAGAAACTAATCCTTCTGTGGTCTCTCAAATTGAGATATGACTGGACAATAACATGTCAAAAGCATCATTACATCAAATAATGGGATCAGATGGAAGAAAAGTAAAATTAAGACTTGCTTGGATTTAGCAGAGATGCCTTTAGAAATTAGATGAGCCAGAAAAAAGGCTGCAGATACATGCAAACTACATGCAGATAAATTAACTATACTATATATCAATTATAAGTCAGTGGATGATAGAACAAAATCTACAGTTATTTGCAGACTTAGATAACCATAGGCCAGGAATGTTGGTCTGAAGGAGAGATGCTGAATAGGAGAGGGCCCAAAACTGAACCCTGCAGTACATCCTTAGTAACTAGTTATCATTGCATAGCATAAGGACTTATATACAGATTTGCAAGTTTGTCAATAATGCCTCCATTATGAATAGTGTCAAAGGCCTTGATCAGGTATAGATATGTTGTATGTATTGCATAGCTGCTATGCACTGCTTTGTTACATTTTCACATAAATTAATTAGGTTAAGGAGGCACGACCTTCCTCTGACAATGTTGAATTGATGTAGGTCCATGGTTAAGACATTTTCAATGCCCAGAGTATTGAATTCGAATATATGTGCTATAGCAATACAAATGAGGCTGAAAAGACTAATGTGTCTATAGTCATTAGGATCTGTGGTGGTGCCACCATTGTATAACCACATTGCTTTCACGGTTTTACAGACTTCTGGACTATAACCATTGGAGAAGCTTAGATTAAAGAGATTACATACAGGTTCAGGTAGGCCATATTTGGTGCTGAAAATCAGGTAACCTGGTATGTCATCATGTCCCAGACATGAAGTGCGCTGAGCTTTTGAAAGGGCTGAGAGGACTTGTTCCTCAGTAACTTAAAGGGAGTGGCTATGGCTGTGGAGTAAAATTTGCACTCAGTTTGTCAGGTGGGTTGCTAGCAATTTTCTTTGGGTTAGAATGGGCAGGATAATTCAAGACCAGCTCTTAACATTGTTGATTGTTAGTTCTTAACTTCCTGTCAGTTAAAACAAGATTTGCAGTTATTTTTGGTTTTAGTGGCTATTTCAAGTTCATATTTATCTATGAGCTTCCTAATTATCCTCTTAAGTGGTTTGCTTAAGCATGCTCTTAAGGTAGGTAGAATGATACTTTGCCTAAGCATTATGTAATCTCTTTTTCTTGCTTTATAATTCATTTATATGGGTAATCCACCATTGTTTCACAGGTAGTTACTATGCATGCTGTCTAGGAGACCACTGAGGAGCCTAGCCCAATTTCCCAGTTGCTTCAAAGAACTCTCTAGTTAAGTGACTTGCTCAGTGTCACACAGTAGACAAATGGAGGTTGAAGGAATCAAACTCTGCTCCATAGGAAGCATCTGATAATGTTAACATCCTGTACTAACAGATCATATTTTTTTAATTATTCATTATATTTGTTGGTAAGAGATAATGTCTTAGCAATGCAACAATTTAAGCACAATTAGAAGTCAGAGGCATAAGAAGCAGCTTTAACAAGGGGGGTTCATTCCTGAAGGATTACAGCAGAATTTAATTATCTCATCAAGCAGCTGGAGAACATTTGCTTTTTTCCAGGGAAGTATGACCAGTTTTACTGGAAAAGGTCAGTGATTTGTGTACTGATTTAACAAGGGAAGATGGTATATATGGGGGTATACAAGACAAGACCATATTTTATTTGTGTTGATAAGATCAAGGGTGTTGGGAGACCATAGTAGGCTGTTTAGCTATTTGTACAAGGAAGTTAGCATTTATAATGTCAAAGAATTGCTGGGCATTCCAACCACTGGCAGAGTGAGGTCAGACAAATTATTGATGCATAGTTGAAGTCCTTCAGTAGAAACGTCTTGGGTGTAATGGGGATGTCAGCTAAAGTGTTAAGAGAGCCATCATGCTCAGAAGAGGACAAGTATGAAGTGGTAATTAATTTTTCTTAGGGTGATTTGGACATCAAGGAGTTCTAATTTGGTGTCTCAAGGAATCTGTCATGAGATAATCATCTGCTTGACCGATACTCCCCCACAGTTGCCAGTAGGGCTGAAGACATGATAGATGTTAAACTCAGGAAACAGCCAATACTTTGAAACCGTTTCTGTAAGTACACATATGTATCTGTTGCATGAGAACCTGAAGTTTGGGGAATTTTTTTCAGACTGCTGGCACTGAGTAGTATCACTTTAATGTGTTCCAAATTAAAATTTACTAGGTTGGAATGACTATCAGATGGACTCTGCCTAAAAAGGCACTATGGTGTGGTCCTGCACTACAAAAAGAATACCGCTTTATCTTTCATCTCCAAAACTGTATTTGTCAATTTCTCTATGCCAGAATTGACTGTCTAAATATACTTTTCTGCAAACCGTTGGTTGCAAGACACCCTGGTGTACTAGCTGAAGGAATTATTCCATTTGTTTAACAAAACAACTAAATTCTTCAGAAGTAAAGTTGGCAAATTTACAAGTGTCTATATGTTCTGGTAACCCAAAATCATGAAAAAACCCTCAATCTACTTATATCAGCTTCTTGTCTCATTCACATGAAAAACTTCTAACCATTTTGAATATGCAGCCACCATAATTGGGAATACACTGTTCACATACTCTTTTACAACATCCTCCTTGAAGTTGCTGTGAATATAGTGGTGCTTATATGGACATTGTTTTTCCATCTCACATGACTCACATGTGCTTAATCTCATCATCTTACACTGGCCACCACACAAATGAATGTGCCAGGATCTTCAGGTTCACTGTTTTATGATGTCCGACATAAAATTGCTTCAGCACCTGTTTCAGTACTACTTTTATCATTTTTGACAAAATACCTCGTTTACCAAAGAATAAAACATATTTCAGTACTGATAATTCATATCTTCTTTTATAGTGTACTTCTAAGCGCTCATCTATTCAACAAGCTCAAACTTCAGTTTCAGTGTAATACTCTGACAATTCATTGCTGTTTCGTGTCATTCAATCATTACGACTTACATTTGAATTTCTTGAAAATGTTTTTCTATAAGAGCATGCATATATTATCATAATGTATGCTACTTTATCCAGAACATATTTTATTTTTTTATTTTATTTTTTTAGTTCTGTTCAGTGAATTTTTCTGCTTATATTGATTGACTATTGTTACCTTTTGGCTCAGGCCATACCTTAAAAGGGTGGACCTGCATACCAACCCAGTTCCAACAAATGGTAAATAAATGAATGAACAAACACATAAATGTCTAAAAACAGAATTCTTGACAGGCCATCTGCCATGTTCTCTCTGTTTCTTTGTCTATATTCAGTTTGATAATAATATACTGATAAGACGACTGCCTGTCACTAGATGGGTGCTGCTGACTTAGTGGGCCATGATAGAGTCTTATGCTCAGCAAATCAGCAAACAGCAATTGTTTCTGCTCAGTAACCAGCTTAAAATATGTACCTCAAAGGTATTTATGGAGTCTTACTTCAAATATCAAAGCTGATTTTTTTAATGTGTCACTATTTTGTTCAATGTTAGGAAATAGAGTGTTTTATATGCATATTTAATAGGTCTATCCTCACCTGAAGGAATAACATACTGAATCACAGCTCCAATACTTCATGCAGAAACATCACATAATAACAGGAGTGCAGGTCTTGGCCAAGGCTTGCCAACAATTTATTGCATACTGTCACAGTATCAGTTCCTTTCGCCACCGGTACAATGCTGCCAAGCAGTGGAATATTCAGCTGAGGTTCAAAGGTCCCATAACAGTTTACCAAAACAAAGAAAGCCTGCATCTCACTGTCATGTCTGTATATGTGTTTTGGGGAAGGGAGAATGCATCTTGTGCTGTTTTCGACTTCTCAGCCAACAGACAGATGCTATTTTGACTCTCACATTGCTCAGATATTCAGTCAGTAAATTGTGAAAGTCATACTTTGATTTTTTTTCCTCATTCTAGGGTCCTACAATTTCTACAGCACTTTCTATAAGTTATTAAAGTGCTTGTGCAAGTGAAACATTACTTTCAAATCTTTCAGAAGGCTTTAAAATATTCTTAGAGGAAAACGATAGTGTAGAATTGAACTGAAATGGCAATAAATACAAACCTCTTTGTATTAATGATTAAGTATGTCTTACAATAACCAATAAGCAGCACATTTAGTAAGGAGATGGTATATTAACTGGCATTTGGTTGTTGTTGTTTGTCTTTTCCTGATTAGGGGTTGCTGAGTTGCCAGCCCAACGCCCAATGCCCAACCTTCAGCGAAGGCACGCCTATTCACGCATGTCTTTCGGAGGCCAATCGACCACGGGGAGGACATGCAGACTCCCCACGGAAGGCACTCCAGCCGAGAATCGAACAGGAGAACCTCTTGCTGTGAGGCAACAACACTACCGCTGTACCACTGCAGCTTCCATTAGCTGGCATTTGTTATTTTGTGCAAATGGCTTCATGTCATTTTTTTTCCTCTTTCCTGAAATTTCAGATTAAATTAAACAGCAGAATGGGGGACAAAAATGCATGCACTTACACTGTACTGGATTAATTTTAATTGTGCACAAGACAGAAAAAATAATAAGATTCTCTCTAAATTTAGTAAAGACTGCTGTCTGCTGGATGTTTGCACCACCGTTCTTATTTCCACTGCATCTGCTACCTGATTGCACTTCTGATTATATAACAACTTATATCCATATTATGTTTATTTTTTTCTGCTTAGGTAAAAGGCACGTAGAATGACTTGCGTGGAGCAGTAGCTTTTCCTTGCAACTAAACATGTAGGGAAGGTCTCCCTTTGGTTGCAGCTGAGAGGGAGTTGTTGCCAAGATGTTAGAAAAGACAAAATGTGCTAGAGTTTGCACACTCATTGTGTGTGATGGCACCTTTTCTATTGGTGTGTTACCACTCAGCAGAAAAGATCGTTTTTAGACTCTCTATATGGCAGTTTGTGTTTTAGTATGTATTCCGTGATTTTTATATTTATTTTTTTACACTTTTGGGTAAATAAAAAAATGTCCACTTGACTGAGGATAACATACTTAACAGAAGATCAGTTAAGTATCTAGTCTGGCCTTTTTATCAGATTTTTTTTTATTTTCCCTTGAAACTTAGTTGTTTCCTGGTGAGTAGAAGAAATTAATTATAGATCCCATTTTTAAGAAAGGGGAGAAAAGTCTTTTTAATAATTACTGTCTCAAAGGCCTCATATCCCCTACTTCTAAAAGTTATAAAAAGTTTATAGTTATTCCATTGCTAATAAAAAAGTTGCTAACCTATTAGAAAGTTTCCAGTGTGACTTTTAAATACAAAAGTCTATCCTTACTGCCAAAGTTACACTTACTGAGCCATACTTCTCATTAATTTAAATAGGACTTAGAATGTTTATACATTTATCAAAATCTTTTGATAGACTACCCCATGGGATACCCTCACTTTTTTAGTTAGGCTTTGGTAGACATGCTATTTAATGTACAGAGACAATGTTTTACCAAAACAGGGGATTGTTACTCTAATCTACTAACTCTTCCTGGGGGAACTCTCCAGGGCTCTCTCTTTAACATGTTTTTTTTTCTCTTCTGACAATTATAACACCCTTAAGGATGCTAAGTTTGATTTAAGTTTGCTAGTTTATACAGATTTTTTTATTTATTTTATTTATTCTCTGTTGACCAAGTTAGTCCTATTTAGGCTACTGGCCTCCTTTCAGGGAAGATTTGTGGCAGTATTTCTACTACTTGAGGAAATTTTACAAGGGTATCGAGGAACTTCCCCTACTCTTGGCAGCTTTCAGATGGTGCTGGATGGCGCTACAACAAGAAAGAGCCCTAAGGAAAGCAGCATGTAGGAGGAGAGAAAAAATATTGAGAGTTTGATGGAGGAAAGTGAGACTTTGGAGAAAATATGTTTGCTATGGAGCTTCAGAATGTAAACAAACATTCCTGTGCAGTGGATGTTACAAATGAGCAGCGTTTAAATGTCTTGATGGAGAAGGAAGTAAGCAAGTCTGTCGAAGTGGTGCAGATAACAGAACTGGCATTAGGATGGCTTGTAGATGATGTTCTGCTAAAAAATGATCAAGCAGGATGATCCAGGAGGCAGCTCTTCATGACAGTCATTTTATGGAGTGAGATGGCAGGTAACATTTTCAGAAAATGCTGAGGATGGTAATGTGGAAAAGGGACCAGGTGACATGGCAGCAGAGAATGCAGCAGTTAAAAGGTATGCAACAGTAACAGAAAGTAAAAAAGTAAATCGGCAACAAACTGAGGTGGTCCCTGTTTTTATATCATAGCCAAGTGTCAGTCAGATAGGATCTCAGTGTTTGTTTAAATTGGGCTACTGAAGGATGGGTTACTATACTGAAGGGTAGTGTGTTCCATATTTTAGCAATGTAGTTAGAGAAAAGGGATTCGCCGGCTGTATTAGCTTTTGCATCCTGTGAAAGTAATTTACTGCTTGAGCAGAGGGTTCTGTTTTGTGAGTGTGGGAGTATTGGATTTTGAAGAGCAGGCTTTTTTCTGATTTGTGCAGGATTTTGTGTGCATAAATAAGTTGCTTGTAGAGAAGGGAGTTGGGTAGTTGTAGCCAATTCAGTTGTTTCAGGGATGAACAATGATGAGACCTGAAAGGAGAGTCGGTGGCAAATCTCACTATGTTATTGTAGCAAAAGCCTAGTTTGGCCATTTCAGACTCTCTGATGTTTGTGAGAATTGGGGAGGCATACAGGGGGGTGGGTATGAGGTCTGTTTGTGCAACAGTAGACTTGGCTTGCTTAATGAAGACTTGTTTATTTCTATATAGTACTCCAATTTTTTTTATGCACCTTTTTATGGTTTGGGAGATGTGAATGTCAAATTTCATGTTGCAGTCAATTTCAGTTTAGTGTAACAGGGAGATGGTGGTTTTGTTCATGGACTTGATGTTGAAATGGGAATACAAAGAGGAGGATCTTGTTAGCTTGAACAACAGATGTTTAGTCTTGTTAGGGTTTAGAATTAGCTTGGAATTTGTGAGCCATGTTTCTATTGATAGAAAGAAGTCTTGTGTAACAGTATGGAGCTCTTGCATGGATGATGCAGCGCAAATTAAGGTGGAGTCATCTGCATATTGGATAACTGAAGTATTTTTTTCTCTTCCTTTCTACTTGTGACTACATATCCTCGCAGAAATGCGATTTTCTAGCTACTCTAAGAACTGAAAAAGCTTTGTTTTTGCATTTTACTGTTTTTGCACTTCTAAAAGTAGTTTTTGTGTTGTTTAAATGTTGTAGGCTACAGATTCAAGTGCGCTAGCCTGTTTAACGCATTTACAGCAATTTTTGTTAAGTTACTGTTGTTCTGCTATAAAAAAAAAAAAAAAAAAAAAAAAAAAAAATCCTTGTTTCCCACCTTTTCTGAACTAGAGTAGTCCAGATTTCAGGTTTTGCTGAATTCTGGGTTGTGGTATAGTTTCTGTGTTGCCCATATCCTTATTTGGATAGGAGGAAGCTTCTCTGTTCACCAGTGAAAGTGGGGAGCTTTGAGCAGCCTATCTGTCCCTGGAGGAGTGGTATCAGCCCAGCAACTAGTAGCTTACTGGCCGTTTTGGGCTAATTCCTATCTCTTTCAAGTTCCCTTCCTTAAAACTCACATTTGCACGGTTTTACATGATTTTGTGCATCGCGCAGCATTGCGCAATGTCGCACAGCACCATTTAAGCAGTTTTTAACTTTTCCCGGCTCCACAAAGTCTGCCCTTCAATTTTTCCTTTAGAACTAGTCAAACTCTCAATGTAAGCACTCAACCTTCATTCTACAGCCCAGCACTTGCTCAAATTTCTCAGTAAGCACTAACAAACTTTAGCACTACACCCCCCCTTATACTTTCCAGAAGTACAAGGTTCCCTATTCATCCATCCCGGACAATCAATAAATCAGTTCGTTAAACTATCCAGGCATGTGCAAAGCGCAGTTTCAGGTATACTCTCTAGTCCAGCTGGTGAATCTGGGAATCTTGAGGCAATGTTACAATTGCCCTATGTACACAGATAACCCTCTCCTCCTTCCAACAAACTCAAATATATGTGAGAGATGCAACTATACAGCCAAACTGGAGGCCAATCTCTCTCAACCCAAGGAGGAAACCACTCGCACCACAAAACCAGTCTCACATAGACCAAACGCACCAGCAAACAAGACACATAAACTCACAAAAACATACTCGGAAGCTCTAAATAAAAATCTGCCAAAGCAACAGAGACAACCAAAGCAGACATCCAAGCAACCGCTACCCCACGACAACTTTCATGTATCACATACTTCACGAAGTTTATGTGTCACACAGTCACAGCCCCTAAGGCTAAATAACACACCTAATACACTAGTAAATGGAGACTCTATTGTCAGACACACTGACGTCCCACTCACCAGACTGAACAAGGAGAAGGTCACTGTAAGCTGCCTGTCGGGAGCCAGGATCTGCCACATAACACAGGCACTCAGGTCACTCCACAGCAGGTACAAATATGACTCTGTCATTGTCCATGTTGGTGTGAATGACCTGAGACGTACCTCCCTGGACTACATGAAAAGAGACATAGAGGAGCTCTCTGATCATGTAGCCCAGGCCGGTATGACCCTGACCCTGAGTGGAATATTGCCCTCACCATGAATGATGCCACAGTATAAAGACAAAATGATCAATTTTAACAATTGGCTAAGCTATTGGTGTCATTCAAAGGGGATCCAGTGTCTGTCAGACTGGGATGACGTGCTCGACAAACCACATTGCTTCGCCAGGGATGGCTAGCACCTGTCACCCTTAGGCTTTCGAATACTGGCTAAGGCTCTTGCCACACCCATAGTGCCTTTTTTAGGCAAGGCTCAAAAGAAAAACCCACCTCCATAGACAATACCAGAAACAAAAAACTAAAGGTAATGTTACTCAACTCCAGAAGTCTAAACCTCAAGATGTACGCACTCCAGGCACTCCTCAGTATGGAGAAAATCGATATTTGTGCAGTAACATAAACCTGGTTCAAGGCTCCAGAGAGCACCCCAGCACTACCAGGATTCAACTCATACCATTATTTTCGGCCCCAGAACTGGGACCACAATACTAAAGGTGGGGGAGTATCCATTTTCATCAAGGATACCCACACCTCCAGGTTAGTGGCACTGCACAAGGCAGTGGGGACCATCCAGGTGACTCTAACAATAGGTAAAACTGCTTTTCAGTTCATAGCCTGCTACAGATCACCCACCTTGTCTCAGGGACTCCCACTCAGCATTCCTGAGAACATTGGAGAATATGAAGGTCTCACCAAACACCATGATATTAGGGGATTTCAACTAGCCAAACATTGACTGGGAAAACTACTCAAGTCCGAACTCTTTTGTCCAATGGTTCCTGGAGTTTATAAACTCAAACAACTGGTCACCACTCCCATAAGAAGGGACAACATATTGGACTTGGTCATCACCAACATGGGGGCTCAATGTTCCACACCAGAGGTAAATCCCTCGTTGGTAAGATCAGACCATAAACTTATCACAATGGACATCCACATCCCGACCCCACCCCCAGCCAAGGAAACCACTGTGAAAAATTTCTCAAAAGCAAACTTCATACTTCTCAAGACAGAGGTGGAAAGTTTCAAAGCCCCCGGGCTAATGGAAAATGCTACCCAAACTGCAGACTCCTTTACAAATGCACTCTATGAGCACCTACAGGAATGCATGGATCGTGCCATCCCAAGCAAAACCAAGACTAACTCCTCCAAAAACAGGAGACCAGTCTGGTGGACCCCAGCCATAAATAAGCTATACAACAGAAGGAGGAAACTATAACATGACAAGGCAAAATCCCAAAAAGGGAAGGCATCCTTGATCAGTACTAGCAAGAAACTTCGATCCCTCATAAAATCATCAAAGGCCAGCTTCGAAAGAAAAATCGCCAAAGGCTCTAAAGATAATCACAAGGCGTTCTTTAGCTTCATCAAGAATCTGGGTGGCAGCTCTCAGATCTGCTCTGAGCTGGTGCAAAATGGCACAAAACACACTGAAACCACTGACATTGCCAATATCCTGGTGGACAGGTTCAGTGCAAATTTTACCCCCCCTTCCCCCCCAAAAGGGCCAGTGTCTATCCCAGAAGAATGCAGTCATCCAGACATCACAGGCACACAGGTTAAAGCAGCCCTCTCCAAAGTAAAAAACACAGCATCAATGGGACCGGATGGTATCCCGAGCTGCGTCTTACACGAGCTCCAAAACAAACTAAACCCACACATAAACTCACTGTTCCAACTCAGCCTCACCACAGGTTATGTACCCAAAGAATGGCGTACAGCAATAGTGATCCTGCTCCACAAAGGTGGCGCCACAATGGATCCTGGGAACTATCGCCCTATAAGCCTGACTAGCCTGGTCTGCAAGGCTATGGAGCGCATCATCATGGATCTCATAAACAAAGACATTGGGAACCTCCAAACACTGGACCCCACCCAATTCAGCTTTGTTAAGGGCAGATCTTGCCTCTTAAACCTAGCTGACTTCTTTGAAACAGTTACCAAAGCCTTAGATGAGGGAAAGGTAGTCCATACAGCCTACCTAGACCTTGCAAAGGCCTTCAACACAATACCCCACTCTGGCATCATAAATAAGCTTACAAGCTTAAATATCAACCCATATGTCACGAGATGGGTTGCAAACTGGCTCAGGTATAGAACTCACATGGTCAGAGTCGCAGGTGTCATGTCCAACTCTAAACCAGTTACAAGTGGCATCCCACAGGGCTCAGTCCCAGGACCCCTCTTGTTTGGTATATACTTCTCTGAGGTACAGGCAAACACGGGAGAACTGTGGTTGACCAAGTTCGCAGATGATTGCAAACTAGGAGCCATAATTGACTCTCCGGCTGACACAAACATCCTCCAGAAGGGCCTTACGGAGACGGATACCTGGTGTCAGAATCATGGCCTCAAGCTAAATGCAAAAAAATGCATAGTCATCCTCTTTGGGAAAAACAAAGTGCCCACAAACTACCACATAGGAGGTAATCCACTAAGTACAGAAGAAGTAATCTGGGGACCCAAGTAGATAGTAACCTCTCCTTTGACAATCACATTGCCAAAGTGGTTAGAAAAACCTTCTATGTAGCCCATCTAATCACAAAAGGGTTCACATCTAGATCAAGAGAGGTCATTGTGCCCCTCTACTCATCGCTCATCAGGCCCATAATTGAGTACAATGCCCCATTTGGGATGTACCTTACCCGACACCTGCAACAGCTGGAGAGACCTCAAAAATACCTCACCAAAAGGATCATGGGCCTCAAACAGATGCCCTATGCAGCTGGACTAAAGAAACTCCAGCTCTACTCAATTGCTTACTGCCTACTCAGAGGCGATCCCTGCCTGACGTACAAGGCCATGTCTAACCTGGAATTGTTGGACATGCTCCACCTCAAGAAAACCAGATCCATTAGAGCTACACGCTCCAGGGATTTAAACCTTAGCACAACAATAAATAGGACATGCTGGAGGGATAGATTCATATCCCAAAGGCTTCCCGTGCTCTGGAATATAATCCCAGTCCATGTTAGGCAGAGCCCCTCGCTGACCCTCTTCAAGAGAAATCTTGATGAGTGGATGGGAAATCGTAAATTTGCTCCTGGGATCACTTCTATGGCCCTGCTGGACAGAGGCTCAGGAATCTAGTCTAAAAGGGAGGCGAAAGCCAACACATTCTGGCTAGGCTTATAAATGCCCTAGGGCAGATAGCCTAGTACCTACCTATGAACCTATGAAGCAGGTAGAGAAGATCTATGGAGATTTTTAGTATAACGTGAGAATAGCAGGGGACCTAGTATTGAGCCTTGGGGACCTAATGTAACTGAGATTGCTCTGTAGGCCAGGCACAAGTCACCTGTAAGCAGCCTATATGATACTGAGTAAAGTGATAGGGCCTTCAGTCTGTCTATAAATATTATAAATGTAATGTATTACATTTATAAGATTTTGTAAACAACTAACAATATCTCAGCAACCACTCAAGTTACACACATCAGCAACAGTGTATTCATCTAGCTGAAGGCTTTCATACAAAGCTAAGGAGTTCTGTCTGTGTTACTTGATTGTTAAGATATTTAGAAATATGTGAAAATAATATCTATATAAATTAATATCATAAAAACAACAGCTAATATCTATTTACCTGCACTAGACAGAGGTCAAATATTAATGCAGTTGAGTTTGGCATTGTGTAAGATTTAAGATGAAATCTTTTAAAACATTTTTCATAGCTTGGTTTTGGTATTATTGATACAAATATGAACAAGCAATATTTGACGTCTAGAGGTGTGAGTAGGAGTTAACTGCAGATACACATGGAGGCATCACTCGGATGTAATGAGTTAAGGGGAAATGTAAAAAGACAGGGAAAGATGTGAAAAATATATGAAGTGATAAAATTTGGCAAATTTAGCTTTGCAAAAGAAAAGTCAGTGGACTTATGGAAGGGGAGCACTTGGATCTAAAATTGATTATTTTGTGTTTTTGGAAAGTTTGGGGGTAGCAGACAGTGATACAGTTGTGGTGAGTTTTTAAGACCATTTAGCAATATGGATGGAGTTGATGGAAGAAAGGGAGTATATTAAAACAGCAAAGGGAATAAAAATACTGAATAACAAATTACGGGATAAGAGTGATGAGTTAGAAGTCTTGCAATTATTGATCATAGGAGGTTACTAGGCTGTTTGCCTTAAGGCCTCAGCAAGCCCAGCCATGTTATACCCTTGTTCCCTGATGGATGAAGATATATAGTCTATGTTTGCATAAGAATCTAAGATCAGCACCAGCTGCCCCGTCTAAAAGGGACAGAGGTGAAACCCCCGGTGTAAATTTACAGTTTCTCATCCAATTGTCCAGGTTACCGTTAAATACGGTCATTGAGAAGCTCCGTTTTATGAATTGGGAGTTTCTTGCACAGAAGTGGCAACCTCTGGGAGACATATCTGTCTCTCCAGCATGTCCTGTTAATATCTCAGGCTAAGGTAAGATCCCTTGTCTAAGTGAATCTCATCCCATTGGATTTTTGGATATGCAGCAGCTTCATCAAACTTGGGTCTGAGATTGCTCTGTAGGCCAGGCACAGGTCGTCTGTGATACTGAGTAAAGTGATAGGGCCTGCAGTCTTTCCATGTAGGTCATGTGTTGTAGGCCCTAAATTTTCTTGGTGAAAAATCTCTGAGGTCTCTCCAGTTGCTGCAGATCTCTAGTGAGGTACATACAGAGGGACCATTGTACTCTATTATTGGTCTGATGAGAGCTGAGTACAGGGGAGTTATAACCATATTAGCTTTGGAGGCTATACCCTTGTTTATGGGATGTGCAATGTAGAAGGCCTTCCTTACTATTGTGAACAACTGATGATCAAAATTAAGGCTGCTATCAACTTGCATTCTTACATCTCTCACCACTGGGTCTGAACTTGGATATTATTAATGTTTTAATTAGCAGGGGTTTCTCCTTTGCTGAAGGGTATGATAATGTATTTTTTGCTTTTAGTTTAAGTCCATGGCTTTTACACCAGTCATTTGTCTGTGTAAGCCCATTCTGTAGTATGTTGACATCTTTGGGGGATTCAGTGATTGCAGTCATCAGAAAACGTTGTAAACCATAGGCCATCTATTTTTGCCTGGACTTAAAATAGATACCAAACAGTAGAGGGCCTAGCACAGATCATTGTGGATCACCACTGATAACAGGTCTGCTAGTATAGTTGACATCCCCAATTTTGACTTTATGTGTTCTGTTTGTGAGCCAGCTGGCAACCCATCTAGTAACAAAAGGGATAATCCCCAATTTCTTAATTTCTCCAAGTCTTTGGGGTTTCTATTATCATGACGGGAATGGACCCCATTCCTGAGTCAAAGTACAATTAAAGTTCATGAAATTCGTATTCTTTCAATCTTTGATGTCAGCCAGAAGTGTTCTTTGCAGCACCCATAATGTGCCCAGTAATGACTCCTTCTGCAGATCATATGGAATTACATGTATTGGTACCATATCTAAATACTATCCCCAGCTGGATGGGTTTCTCAATGATGCCTGAGTGAAGGATTGTAGGGTAGTTTGAGGGACCCACTTTGTTCAAGGGGATTATGGGCACTGTTTTTCACTCAGCTGGTACAAAGCCAGTGCTTAGACTGAGATTGAACAACATGCTCAGTGGTTCCACTAACTCCTGTTTTAGACCGTGTAATCAGCAGCTGGGGTGTTGTCCGCTCCCATAAAGGTTGTGCTTTTGGCCTTGGAGAGTGCGGCTATGACCTGCTTTCTAAAAATACTTTTATGGAGTATGACTGGTGGGGACAGGGATGAAGTTTACATCAAATCTGCCCACTAGCAGGTAGGCGAAGTCCTCAGGTTCATTATAAGTGGTACCGTCCACAGCTAGCTCAGCACAAAGCTGGGCCTTCCCTTTTAGATTTCGGGCATAGCTAAAGAATGGTTTGTGAGTTACCTTAGCTAGGGATGCTAATTTAGTTTCATAATTAGCTTTAGAGGGCTTCACAAGATGAATAATCTGCTTGTTTAGGCTTTGGGGGGAGTTCTTCCTTTGCTGGGACTATTCCCTGTTATTATTTGACAGCAGTTTCTTTCACTTATTATATAACCTGTTTATGCTGGATGTCCATCAGAGTGGCTTATTTTTTTGTGAGGATCTTGATTTGATCTGTTCTGTAAGGATCATATAACCAAGAAGAATATTTTTAAAAACCTGCCTGAATGGTGGATTGAATTGAAAAAGAGGTATGATTTTTTTTCCATTGGCATGATGATGTAACATAGGAAGAGAAAATTAATTATTGGAAATGTATAGAATGTGTTAAGAGGATTTAGAGAATAACACAAGAGAGTATTATGGTATGGAAAAAGAAATATGGAAAAAAAAAACAATAAAATATTAAGGCACCACTGCTTAGGCAGATATATTATTTACAATGTAGAGAAGAAAACGGTATATTTGGGTAAAATGGTAAAATAGAAAAGGAGGATATTAATATAATGAGAGAAGTAACAAATGTAAAAGTAGCGGTAATAAGACGACAAGAGTAAATAATGAATATTGTAGTACTGCATGTGGAAAATATATACAAGAGTCAAAAGAAGGAAAACGAGAGAATGGAAAGTAAAATAAACCCAGAATGAGTTAAGGAAGAATATGAAAAAGAAATTACTGTTAGTGAATTGGATGATGTACTTAGGAAAGTAAATGTCAATTCGGTATCAAGCCCAGATGATATAAGGTACTGAATGCACAAGAAATTAATGGATTGGCAAAAAGAATGTTTTGTAGATACATTGAATGAATGGTTGAAGGAAGAGTTTGTTTATGAAGAGTTATGTAGTGACATATTAAAATGTTATATGGAAGAAAGATGAGATGAAAAATTAGAGACCCTTTTGGCTAAATAACACAAACTATGTTTTTTATAAGAATAATACCGAGGAGAATGAAAGGAAGGATGAGGAATATTATGGAGGAAAGTACATATGGTGTAAAAGGGAAGGGATGTCAAGAATTGTTACTGGTTGTAAGAGAACTTGTGAATGATATTATAAGTAAAATGGAAAATGTGAAACTTATGGTAGTTGATATTAGCAAGTTATTTGATACAGAAGGACATGATACTTTGTTAGATGTTATGGAGAATTATTGAACAGGTAACAGAATTAGGACAGTGTGTATGTCAGCATATTAAAACAATAGAGTAAAAGCATTAGTGAATGGGTAGCTGTGAAAAGAAATACTCGTGACGTGTGGTATACAACAAGGATGTCCCATGAATGGAACATTGTTTGCATTGCTAATGAATGCAATGGTGAGTGAAGTAGCTTATAAAATGAAAGATGCTAGATATGTGATGCAAAAGCGGGTAATGGTTCCAATAGTTTTGACATATGTAGCTGATATAGTGATGGTTGCTATGAACAAAATATGGATGAGGGAAGTGTTGGTTTGTCTGAATGGATGCTTAAAAGAAATGGAAATGACATTGACTAAAGATAAAAGTAAGGGTTTGCATGAAGTGGTGAAAACTGGGAAGGTGTATTTTTCAGTGAATAAAGTTCCTTTGCTAGGGATACATTTTAAGAAAAATTATGTAGTCATGATGCAATGGGAGGGTTTGATTAAAGAAATGAAAGAAATATGTGTTCTGTCGAGTTTGTATAGATTAGCATTCTGGAAAAAAGATTTCTCTGTTGAATTCTGTATTAATGGGAAAAATAGCATAGATGTTAAACATTTATATGATCACACAAAAATATGAAAATTATATTGTGCAATTGGTGCTTACTTTCATATAGGGTTTAAGATTACAGGCAGTGAAAAGAGTTGTATTATATATATATATATATATATATATATATATATATATATATATATATATATATATATGAGTAAAAATGGAGGGAAATGGGGTTACTAAATCCGGATTACTATCAAAATCGCAGAATTCATAACCACGAATGTTGATATCCTCGATGGATTTCATCGCCTTATGTATATTAATGAGGTCAGATGATCAACCCCATACCAGTGACAGTCCGTTTTCGATGTTAATGTCGACCGTCGCCATTTACAAACATGCTGCATTTCTCTGCCCTGTTGACAATCTTCTTAACTGCCATTCACTTGACTGTCTACATACCGACTCTTGCTCCTACCATGTTCAAACAGGAGCTGGACGTTAAACTGATTTTCAATATTTTGATTGTAAATCACTAAATCCAGTTGTTTATTCTGCTTCTTTAAACTTGTATACAGTATTAAAGTCGGTAAAGGAAGAAAATAAGAAATTAAAAGTGGGAATGTTTAAATATAAGTGCAACAACTTCTAGGAGAAAGAAAAAGAGAAATTAATATGCAAATGAAGAAATTAAAAATTATCAGGAAAATGCTAACATGGAAAATAAAAATTAATGATATAGAGAAAGAAGTATGTGGTATAATAATGTGATGAAACAATATTATTATACATGCATGGGAAAATTTACAGAAGAATTGATTAAAGCCACCAGAACAGGAATATGTCATTTAAAAAAAAAGTTGAAAGAGAGTGTTTATTTTGTAGGGAGGAAGAGACAACACAGCATGCTTTTTGAAATATAAAAGAGGGGTGAACCTCTGGAAAAAAATTCTGTAAAGACATTTTTTGAGAATATTAATGGTATAAACAATACAGATATGAGTATGATTATGCATGGATATTATAAGAACAAGAAGAAAGAATGTGTGAGAAGGGTAGATAAGAATTTATTTTATGTAATATGGGTTATTTGGTTTGAAAACTAACCACAACTGAAGACAAAATAAAACAACAAAACGCCAGTAGATCCAAATCCAAGTTATGATGTTTAATAAAATGACATATAAACATATAAAAAACCTCTAGCACCTAAGCATTACCGCCTTCAAAGGAATTAAAACAACACACACTTTCAACCATCTTAAATACCATCTTTTAAGCACCTGACCGGACTAATTAAACAATTAAATTTAAATACTAAATTAAATTAAACCTCTCCAATTGCAATCTATATTAAGACCAGCAGGGGTCAGGGTGTCATACTTAAGAATAAATAATGTTTCTTTATACAGAAGGTTTTTCTTCACATCTGTACAACCACCATACACATTACCTTTTTCCAAAATGGTACCCTGAAGATCCCCTGGGTCACTGTTATGGTAAAATTTAAAATGTGTTGTAAGAGGGCCTTCAAGCCTCCCATTTCTTGTATCCCTAACATGTTCCTGCAATCAAGACTTGAAAGCACTCTTGCTTTCCCCAATATAAAACATGTCACAAGAGCGTTTTAATGCATATTCAATTCCTTCCATCATATAGCAATGTCTCCTATTTACCTTAAAAACTATACTATTAATTTTATCAAAAGTCCTAACTAGAAACTTACACACTTATCATAGGCAAACATTCCCATATAGGTAGGCTCTGTATACATTTTATTAACAGGGGTAATAAATATACTAAAGACAATAATGTCCTTTATACTCTGTCCTCTACAAAAAGAGAACACAGGAGTATCAAATAAACCACTTAAAAACTCATTAAATGTAAATAAAAAACTCCAATAATATTTTATAATATTAATAACTTGTTCACTTAGTAAGTCATATGTGATAACTACATATATTTTCTTGTAAGATTACTAAAACTAAAATTTCTATATCTATTAATTTTATTGTAATCATGATTACTAATTTCCTTATCTGTCTTATCAATATTTTGCCGTACTCTATCCATAGAAGCCATAACTACATCTCTATTATAAACCCTCCAAGGAAACATGGCAGCTGTTCTTTGTAGTTCTCTCTTTACATCATTACTGTCACTGCATATACTTTTAACCCGTGGCAACTCTCCATATGGTAGAGCCTTGAGTAAGTGGGGGGATTTTTCTATTTGCCAATCCTTCCAGACGGACATCCAAAAATACGACCTCCTTATCATAGTGCTGTCTATCAAACTGCAATCAAAACCTATTATTATGTAAATGTTGAATAAATGTCCCCAGCTGTTCATACCTCCACTCTACAAACAAAGATTTAATTATCTATGTATCTGTAATATTTCATAACATATTTCTGGATGAAATCATGTCTATAAAGATATTTCACTTCAAACAGGACCATAAATATATTAGCATACATGGAGTCAAAAGGTACTGCTCTGGCTGTTTCTTGTAGTTGATGATACAATATTCTATTAAATTCAAAACAGTTATGTATTAAACCAAAATGAACCAGTTCTATTACATAATGGGCTACTGGGCTATACCCCAGAAAAAAATGTTAAAGCTTCAATACCAAACCTATGCTGTATTCTCATGTAGAGGCTTTTAACATCCACTACAAGCCAGTAAATATCACCAGTCCATTTCAAATCGGATATTTTATCAAAAAATAAATAAATAAAAAGTGTCTCTTACATATGAAGGTAAGTTTTTAACTATAGGTAATAAATAACCATGTAAAAATAAAACAATATTATGTAAAAAGAAATAGTTACACACAGCAACTATCGGCCATATGGGGGGGGGGGTCATGCAAGCTTTTATGAATTTTGGGGAGGCAATAAAAATGGCCAGATCACATCCATCAGTATTGAAATTATTTTCAACATCCTTTTTAGAAATGTAGCCCAGTCTAAAACCTTTATTCAACAATTCCTGATACTCAGATAGGGCTCTTTTTTACTGATCTATACCATTTATTTCATAAACATGACCATCACTTAAATGATCATGACAATTAATGTAGTAGTTGGAATAAATGTAAGCCAACAGTTTAACACTGAGATCTGACAATCATTAAGTACACAGCCAGAAAGATTAACTACATATTCTATATTATTTACATGTTTGGAACAATCACCATCTTCCATATTATTAATGACAGCATTTACAGTCACTAAATCTGGTGTTCTAAGGAGGTGCAATATTTGTCAGCATGGAAGGAGATGATCAGCAGACCACACTGCTTTGCAAGGGATGGGCTACACCTCTCCCCTCTTGGCTTTTGAATATTAGCTCAAACATTGCCCCCCCCCCCCCCATTGTACCCTTTTTAGGCAATGCCAAACTGAAAGTACTTTCAACATAGCAAAACAAAACCAAGAAAAGCTAAAGGCGGTACTGTTCAGTGCTAGGAGTCTAAACAAGAAACTCCACTCCTGCACCCTCTCCTAACCCTAGAGAATGCTGACATCTGTGAGGTGGTACTGCTCAGTGCTAGGAGTCTAAACAAGAAACTCCACTCCCTACACCCTCTCCTAACCCTAGAGAATGCTGACATCTGTGAGGTGGTACTGCTCAGTGCTAGGAGTCTAAACAAGAAACTGCACTCCCTACACCCTCTCCTAACCCTAGAGAATGCTGACATCTGTGAGGTGGTACTGCTCAGTGCTAGGAGTCTAAACAAGAAACTCCACTCCCTACACCCTCTCCTAACCCTAGAGAATGCTGACATCTGTGAGGTGGTACTGCTCAGTGCTAGGAGTCTAAACAAGAAACTCCACTCCCTACACCCTCTCCTAACCCTAGAGAATGCTGACATCTGTGAGGTGGTACTGCTCAGTGCTAGGAGTCTAAACAAGAAACTGCACTCCCTACACCCTCTCCTAACCCTAGAGAATGCTGACATCTGTGAGGTGGTACTGCTCAGTGCTAGGAGTCTAAACAAGAAACTCCACTCCCTACACCCTCTCCTAACCCTAGAGAATGCTGACATCTGTGAGGTGGTACTGCTCAGTGCTAGGAGTCTAAACAAGAAACTGCACTCCCTACACCCTCTCCTAACCCTAGAGAATGCTGACATCTGTGAGGTGGTACTGCTCAGTGCTAGGAGTCTAAACAAGAAACTCCACTCCCTACACCCTCTCCTAACCCTAGAGAATGCTGACATCTGTGAGGTGGTACTGTTCAGTGCTAGGAGTCTAAACAAGAAACTGCACTCCCTACACCCTCTCCTAACCCTAGAGAATGCTGACATCTGTGAGGTGGTACTGCTCAGTGCTAGGAGTCTAAACAAGAAACTGCACTCCCTACACCCTCTCCTAACCCTAGAGAATGCTGACATCTGTGAGGTGGTACTGCTCAGTGCTAGGAGTCTAAACAAGAAACTGCACTCCCTACACCCTCTCCTAACCCTAGAGAATGCTGACATCTGTGAGGTGGTACTGCTCAGTGCTAGGAGTCTAAACAAGAAACTGCACTCCCTACACCCTCTCCTAACCCTAGAGAATGCTGACATCTGTGAGGTGGTACTGCTCAGTGCTAGGAGTCTAAACAAGAAACTCCACTCCTACACCCTCTCCTAACCCTAGAGAATGCTGACATCTGTGAGGTGGTACTGCTCAGTGCTAGGAGTCTAAACAAGAAACTGCACTCCCTACACCCTCTCCTATCCCTAGAGAATGCTGACATCTGTGCAGTCATTGAGGCATGGTTTAAAACCTTTTCAAACACACCAGCAGTGCAAGGCTATAATGCCATCCACACATTTAGACCAGGTACTACACAAACAGGGACAAAGGTGGACGTGTCTCTGTTTACATCAAAAATAAATATACTTCAAGACTGGTCAAACAGGACCATGCACTTGAGTGACTCCCTGTTCAATTCACCATAGGCAAAATCCAATACCACTTCCTTGCAAGCTATAGGCCACCCTCTATGACCCAGGAAACCCATACCATATACTTAAACTTATTAGACACACTACTCAACCAACCCAATGCCATATTCATGGATGACTTTAATTACTCCAGTATTAACTGGGAATCCTTATGACACCAAAAGTACAGGCACAGAGATTCCTGGATTTTGTAAACACAAACTACCTGGACCAAACAGTCAATACACCAACCAGGGGTGCAACCATACTGAATCTGGTCTTCACTAATATAGAAGAGTGCTGCACAACCCTCTGCAATGTCTTCCCTGGTAAGGTCAGACGAGAAAATGGTCTCCTTTGAAGTAAAAATAAAACCAAGACCCCCAGGTAAACCTGGAATATTCAGGAACTACTCTAAGGCTAACCTCCTGCTATTAAGTGATAACCTGGCAAAATTTCAAGCCCCTATAAACCCTGAGAACACTGCTGCCTATGCAGAACTGTTCACAGAAACCCTTACAAGCATCTTAATAGCTGCACAGAGGCAGCTGTACCCACCAGGAAGAAGCACAGAACTATCTCAAAAACAAGCCACCCTGGTGGAATCACAAAATCAATAGGCTGTATAACAGGAGGAAGAAAATCATTGCAAAAATTAGGAGGTGCAGCACCCAGCAGGATGAAACCACTCTCATCAAACTAAACAAACAAGTCAGAGGACAAATAAAGTCTAGTAAAGCCAAATCAGAGGTGAGTTTGGCCTCCCAGGCCAAGACAACCACAAACCATGTTTTAGCTATGCCCACAACCTCAAAGGCAATACAAAATTGTGTGCAGAGCTCATTGTAAATGGAGCTACCTATAATGAACCAGAATATATAACAAACCTCCTGGTAGATAAATTCAGTTCCAACTTTACTCCTCTCTCCCCCTCAACCTCCCCTCAGGAAATACCATCAAATACAACTCTCCCTACTATCACTAGGGAACAGGTCCTTAATGCTCTCTCTAAGACCAATAACACTGCATCAATGGGCCCAGACAATATCCTAGGATGCTTTCTAAATAGCATGAAACATGATCTATCAGCACCTCTGGAATTACTATTTAACTGTAGCCTCCAAACAGGCTTTGTGCCTCATAAATGGAGAACAGCATCAGTCATCCCTCTGCACAAAAGCGGGCCATCTACAGACCCTGGAAACTACAGACCATTAGTCTCACTAGCCTTATTTGTAAAGCCATGGAAAGAATTATCATGCAAATGATCAACAGAGATATAGTAAACATCCACACCCCGGAACCAACCCAGATCATGCCTACTCAACCTGGTGGACTTCTTTGAGAAGGTCACTAAAGCAATGGATGAGGGCAGAATCATTCACACTGCCTACCTTGACCTGGCCAAGGCATTTGACACAATACCAGACTCAGGCATTGTTGACAAATTCAAGAGGTTAGGTACAAACCCGTATGTCACCTGGTGGATAGCCATCTGGCTCACAGACAGGACCCAGGAATTAGAATTGGGAAGTCCACCTCTACAAAGAGGCCAGTGACAAATGGGGTCCCTGAGGGATCAGTCCTTAGACCTTTCCTTTGAGACATTTACTTCTCTGAAGTCAAGGCCAATGTCAGTGGTCTCTGACTGACTAAATCTGCAGATCCAGATTAGGAGCTATGATTGAATCCCACACTGACACAAATGTTCTCCAGGGGGGGCTGACACAGATAAGCAACTGGTGTCAGAGCCATGAACTAAAACTTTTGGCCTTTGACCATCGTATCTCTACAGTAGGGAGGAAATCATTGTCTGTTGCGCAACTTATAAACAAAGGTATGGCATTTAAGTCCATGGAAGTTATTGTTCCACTGTATTCAGCATTCATCAGACCTATCATTGAGTACAATTCCCCCTTTGGTATGTACCTAAACAGACATATACAACAACTGGCATGTCCACAGAGGTTCCTCACTAAAAGAATACAGGGCTTAAGCAAAATGTCCTACACAGACCGCCTCAAGACCCTATCCCTGTATTCTGTCTCCTACAGACTTTTGAGGGGAGATCTATGCCTGGCATACAGGGAATTGTCAGACCCCATACTTATGGACCTCCTGCATATCCACAAAACAAACAGCACTAGAATTACCCATTCTAAAGACTTAAACCTTGCCTGTGACATAAATAGGACCTGCTGGAGAGACTGGTATGTATTCCAGAGACTACCCTGTCTATGGAACAGGCTCCCCATCTATGTGAATCAGAGTTCCTCACTAACACAATTCAAGTTCAACTTTAATAATTAGATGGGGAACAGGAAATTCATCCCTGGTTTGGCACCTATGTCTCCACTGGACACAGGCAACCTGTAAATGGTTCATCTCCCAGGCCCCTCCTTGTAAAAGTTTCATCTCCCAACCCCCTGCTTACACTTATCAAGGCTATCAGAACTTGACACAGATTTGGGATACATGGCTAGGCTTAAAAAGGCCCCTGTGGTCATTAGCCTAGTAAAGACCTATGAACCTATGAACTTAAATCAGTCCCGTTTAGTTCTTTTGTAACGTTGTTCATGCTGTTGATGCTGTCCTCCCCTGGAAGATGGATTCCCTGCTTCAACATAGCTTCTCCCACATTTTCTCCCATTCTCTCTATCGCCCATCTACCTTTCCAAAAGGTCTCTTGCATATACCTGGGTTCCTGAGCTGGAGGGAGGGCAGGATATGACGAATTCTCACTTTCTCAGACTGTGGAGCCACCAGTAACATCTGAAGATGCTCACAAGCCGCCATACTGTTTCTGATTCACTTCCTGTTCTTGGAAATTAACTCCTGATTGCTGTCTCTTCTGATTGGTTCTCCAAAAATAGGCAGCACGATTATTGTAATCGTTAAGGTCTCTATTTAATTTGATTTTATTTTTATCTAGAAGTTCTTTCTCAAAATGTAAAAACTTTTCATTAATGCCCCCCAGATATTATTCTAAGTGGGTAGCATTTAATGTATTAGCCACTGACCCACAAATAATTAAAATCTCTTCTTTCAGTTTACGTTGTTTTAAAGTGTCCTTCTCTATCAAGATATTAATCCAGTCCAGGGAGCATCGATCAGTAGCAGCTACCCACCTCATGTGGAACTTCTTATCATCATTGTTATTGGGGTCAAACAGGGTAGATGGACTTTTAAATGCCCTCAAACCCCATTCAGTAATGTCCAACTCCAGATATCTTTGTAGACTTAATGTGTTAAAATGCCCAGCAGTCTCTTTAAGCATCAAATGCTCCAACTTATCATACAGAATTTGTATTTCAGGGGACAAAAAGCTGTTGAAATGCTACCCCAGAGAAGTAAATGGATTAACAATCCTTCTGTTCATTTCCTGTTCAGGAATATTTGCCATGGCTTAGGCAGCCCCTCACCACCATATGCACCATTAGTACGGTGTGGGAAACGTTCCACAGTTTGTACCACATAATGTTCCATTGTTTTCTGTGTGGAATTGATTCCATCTCCACTAAATATTCTGGGTAAGTGCAAAGACGAATCACTGGCCATAAACAAACCAAAACTACCAACAACTGAAGACAAAATAGAATAAAACAACAAAATGCCAGTAGATCCAAATCTAAGTACAAATTTTAATAAAATAACATACATACAAACACCTCCAGTGGCTCGGCATTACCACCTTCAAAGGAGTAAAAAACAACACACACTGCCAACCATCTTAAATACCATAATTTATGCAACTGACCTTAATTAAACAATTAAATTTAAATACTAAATTTAGTATTTAACTGGTGTTGGGAGGGTGGCCTAATGGTTAAGGTGTTTACCTTACAAACACAATGCACAGGGTTTGAAACTCACTGGGGATAATTGGCTAGGCTTAAAATGTCTCGCAAGGGCAGTTAGCCTAGTACTAATCTATGAACCTATGAGCCTATAAATTAAAACCCTCCAATTGCTTACTATATTAAAACCAACAGGGGTCAGGGTGCCATATTTAAGAATAAATAATGTTTCTTTATACAGAAGTTTTTTCTTCACATCTGTACAACCATCATACACATTAACTTTTTCCAAAATGGTACCCTGAAGATCCCCTGGATCACTGTTATGATACAATTTAAAATTTGTTGCAAGAGAGCCTTCAGGCTTCCCATTTCTTATATCCCTAACATATTCCTGCAATCTAGATTTGAAAGCCCTCTTGCTTTCCGCAATGTAAAACACGTCACAAGAGCATTTTAATGCATATACAATTCCTTCTGCCATACAGCAATGTCTCCCATTTACATTAAAAACTATACCATTAATGGTATCAAAAACTATAAACTTACAATTTATACATTTGCCACAAGCAAATGTTCCCATATAGATGGGCTTTCTATTCATTTTATTAACAAGGGTAATAAATCTACTATGGACAATCATGTCTTTTATACTCCATCCTCCATCAAAACAGAACATAGGAGTATCAAATAAACCATTCATAAACTCTTTAAACCTAAATAAAAAACTCCAATAATATTTTATAATATTAATAACTTGTTCACTTAGTAAGTCATATGTGATAAATCAAAAATTCAGATATTCAAAGAAACTGTATTGTTATTTAGGACCACACAAGTGCAGCCTAAACAAAATTAGAAATATCAGTTCATGAGAGAAATGCAGTGCAAATAATATAGATACAGTGGCATCAGAGAATAAGATAAGAAAGAAATTAAAAACACATATGACATGCAAGAGATAGTTCACATTACATAAACACATTCCATACGCATTATCCAATGATAAATAATAAATAAAAAAATGTCCACCATCAAACCCAGTCACCATTAAGATAGAGAATAAATAAAGGCTAATAAATAGCAGCTGTTTAGTTACTGTATTGGGTCTATATTAGAAAACTGAATGTTTAGGTGATCGAACACCTAAACATCGATCTTCTAATCATCATCTTCTTTCGGCTGTTCCCATTAGGGGTCGCCACAGCGGATCATCTGTTTCCATTTCTTCCTGTCCTCTGCATCATGCTCTTTCACACCAACCACCTGCATGTCCTCTCTCACCACATCCATAAACCTTATCTTAGGCCTTCCTCTTTTCCTCTTACTTGGCAGCTCCATCCTTAGCATCCTTTTCCCAATATACCCAGCATCCTTCCTCAGTACATGTCCAAACCAACGCAATCTCGCCTCTCTTGCTTTGTCTCCAAACTGTCCAACCTGAGCTGACCCTCTAATATACTGATTCCTAATCCTGTCCATCCTAGTCACACCCAGTGCAAATCTTAACATCTTTAACTCTGCCACATCCAGCTCTGACTCCTGCCTTTTCATCAATGCTACTGTCTCCAACCCATATAACATAGCTGGTCTCACTACCCTCTTGTAGACCTTCCCTTTCACTCTTATTGGTACCCGTCTGTCACAAATCACTCTGGACACTCTTCTCCACCCATTCCACCCTGCCTGTACTCTCTTCTTCACTTCTCTTCCACACTCACCATTACTCTGAACTGTTGATCCCAAGTACTTAAACTCATCCACCTTTACTAACTCTACTCCCTGCATCCTCACCATTCCTCTACACTCCCTCTCATTTACACACATATATTCTGTCTTAGCCCTGCTGACCTTCATTCCTCTGCTCTCTAGAGCATATCTCCACCTCTCCAGAGTCTCCTCAACCTGGTCACTACTCTCACTACATATCACAATGTCATCTGCAAACATCATAGTCCACGGGGCCTCCTGTCTAATCTCATCTGTCAACCTGTCCATCACCACTGCAAACAAGAAAGGGCTCAGAGCTGATCCTTGATGTAATCCCACCTCTACCTTAAACGTATCTGTCACTCCCACCGCAGTCCTCACCACTGTCACACTACCCTTGAACATATCCTGTACAACACTTACATACTTGTCTGCCACTCCTGACTTACTCATACAATACCACAACTCCTCTCTAGGCACCCTGTCATATGCTTTCTCTAAGTTCACAAAGACACAATGCAACTCCTTCTGACCCTCTCTGTATTTCTCCAACAACACTCTCAGAGCAAATATTGAATCTATAGTGCTCTTTCCTGGCATGAAACCATACTGCTGATAACTAATCATTACCTCCCTTCTTAACCTAGCTTCCACTACTCTTTCCCATAACCTCAAGCTGTGACTGATCAGTTTTATCCCTCTGTAGTTACTGCAGCTCTGCACATCACCCTTATTCTTAAAGATAGATACCAAAACACTTTTTCTCCACTCCTCAGGCATCCTCTGACTTTCCAAAATTTCATTAAACAATCTGGTTAAAAATTCCACTGCCATTTCTCCTAAGCACCTCCATGCATCCACTGGTATGTCATCTGGGCCAAAAGCCTTTCCATTCTTCATCCTCATCATAGCTGTCCTTACTTCCTCCTTGCTAATCTGCTTCACTTCCTGATTCACTATCCCCACATCATCCAACCTTCTCTCTCTCTCATTCTCTTCATTCATCAGTCCTTCAAAGTACTCTTTCCATCTGTTCAACACACTCTATTCACTTGTGAGTATGTTTCCCTCACTATCCTTTATCACCCTTACCTGCTGCACATCTTTTCCAGCTCTGTCCCTTTGTCTAGCCAATCGGTACAGGTCCTTTTCTCCCTCTTTAGTGTCCAATCTCTCATAACTCTCTATATGCCTTATCCTTAGCCTTCGCCACCTCTCTCTTTGCCATGTGCCTCATCTCCTTATACTCATGTCTACTTTCTTCATCTCTTTGACAATCCCACTTCTTCGCCAGCCTCTTTCTCTGTATACTCTCCTGTACTTCCTCATTTCACCATCATGTCTCATTGTCCTCCTTCCTCTGTCCAGATGTCACACCAAGCACCTTCCT
Organism: Protopterus annectens; assembly: GCF_019279795.1. Classification (NCBI taxonomy): domain Eukaryota; kingdom Metazoa; phylum Chordata; order Ceratodontiformes; family Protopteridae; genus Protopterus; species Protopterus annectens. Next base: position 1,707,192,682 of record NC_056729.1, on the reverse strand, counting down.
AGCAGTCTCCCTTACTAGCTCTGCTATAGTTACCCAGCTATTCGGTAACTCTTCATTGCCTCCCAGTGCCTGTCTTAACTCTTCCCTGAACTCCACCTCACAATCACCCATTTTTAACTTCCACCATTTAATCATTGGCACTGCTTTCACACTCCTCCTCCACTTCTTGATCACCAACATCATCCTGCAGACCACCATTCTATGCTGCTTAACTACACTTTCCCCAGCCACCATTTTACAGTCTCCAATCTCCTTCAGACTGGCCCTCCTACATAGGATATAATCCATCTGTGTGCATCTTCCTCCACTCTTGTACGTCACCCTATGCTCCAACCTCTTCTTAAAATATGTATTAACCACAGCCATGTCCATCCTTTTTGCAAAATCCACAATCATCTGACCTTCTGCATTCCTCTCCTTAACACCATACCTACCCATCACTTCCTCATCCCCTCTCTTCACTTCACCAACATGCCCATTGAAGTCCGCTCCAATCACTAGTCTCTCACCCTTGGGTACACTCACCACCACTTCATCCAACTCACTCCAAAATTTTTCTTTCTCATCCATCGCACACCCAACTTGTGGAGCATATGCACTAACAACATTCATCATTACACCATCAATTTCAAGCTTCATAAACATCACTCTATCAGACACTCTCTTCACCTCCAAAACACTCTTGGTATACTGTTCCGTTAGGATAACCCCTACCCCATTTCTTCTGCTAACCACACCATGATAGAACAATTTGAACCTTCCTCATATACACTTGGCCTTACTTCCCTTCCATCTGGTCTCTTGCACGCACAATATATCAACCTTCCTTCTCTCCATCATATCAGTTAGCTCTCTCCCTATACCAGTCATACTGCCAACATTCAAAGTTCCTACCCTCAGTACTACACTCTTAACCTTCCTCCTCTCTTCCTGCCTTCGGGCATGCCTTCCCCCTCCTCTTCTTCTTCGGCCAACAGTAGCCCAATTTCCGCCAGCACCCTTTTGGCTAACAGTACTGGTGGTGGTCGTTGTTAACCCAAGCCTCGACCGATCCGGTATGTAATTATGAAATGTTCTCCGCATCAGTAATTTGGCAGAGGTTTTATGCCAGATGCCCTTCCTGACGCAACCCTCCCCATTTATTGGGACCAGCACAAAGAAATGCACTGGCTTGTGCATCCCCAGTGGCTGGGTTAAACATCGATCTTCTAATATCGAAAGCAAAAAAAGGGCGAATGGCCGATTTAACACAGGGAAAGATTTCCCTTGGCCATTCGCCAGAGTTTGCTATTTCCCTACTGTTGAGTGATCTCAGAGTTAGTATATTTAGTTAGGGGGGGTGGGGGGCACAACCCCTCACATCAGGGGGTGTGGGGGGGTGAAGCCCTCCACTTAATTTAGATGTAAAGTAATGTTTTTTGTGTTGTGGCCGAGGGACGTGTTTCCCTGGGATGTTCGACATTGTGCAGTTCTATATTAGAAGATCAATGTTTAGGTGTTCGATCACCTAAACAGTCGGTCTTCTAATATAGACCCACTGTATTGCACTTGTTAACCTTAGACATGACTCAGTATAGCCATCACATTGCATAATAATAATATTGGCTTTAACTGCTGAGAGCAGAAGGATTAAATGAAAAAAAAGAGGCTTCAATGTATCAAGTATTATAGTTGGTGTCCGAGTTTATAAGTCTCACAGCTGTAGGATACAAACGGTTCCTGAATGTGATAGTCCTACAGCAGAAGCTGTGGTACCTTCTTCCAAACGCAAGGTGTGAGAACCAACTGTGGGCCGGATGGGTCGAATCAGCTAGCATTTTGTATGTACTCTTTCTTGTTCTTGTAAAGAAAAGCTCCTGAATAGAAGGGAGATTTGTGCCCAAGATTTTCTCAGCCACCCTCACCACCGTTTGTAGTTTCTTCTTCTCAGCAGCTGTGCAGTTTCCGAATCATGCTATGAAGTTGCTAATGAGGGTGCTCTCGATAGCACCCCTGTAAAGAATGGTAAGAGCAGACAGTGGGGGCCTGGCCTTTTTGAGCTCTCTGAAGAGCTAAAGCCTCTGTTGAGCCTTCTTGAATATATGGTTGGTGTTAGCAGCCCAGGGGAAGTCATCAGAGATGTGATGACCCAGGTACTTGGTTGTTTTGACTTTCTCTACTACCTCCCCTTTGATAGTGAGTGGTTGGTGAACTGTTGCCTTTCTCTTGAAATCCATAATCATTTGTTTAGTCTTGTTAACATTCGGGTCCAGAACATTCCTGTGACACCAGGTAATCAAAGTGTTCACATCACCCCTGTAGTTGTGTTCATCCCCATCACTAATGAGACCCACAACTGTGGTATCATCAGCGGATTTTATAATATGGTTTGAGTTATGTTTCTCAGTACAGTCATGGGTGAGAATGGTGAAGAGCAAGGGGCTGAACACACGACCTTGGGGAACACCAGTATTCAAGATTATGCGTTGAGAGGTGGTATTTCTGGTGCATGTCCATTGGGGTCTACCAATCAGAAAGTCAAGAGTCCAGTTACATAGGTGCTTGTTTATCCTGAGTTTCATGAGCTTATCCACCAGTTGCATTAGTATCACAGTGTTGAATGCAGAACTAAAGTCAATGTACAGCAGCCTTACATAGTTGTTCCTCCCTTCTAGGTGTTTTAGTGCACGGTGTAGTGTGACTGATATCGCATCCACAGTCAATCTATTTGCCTGGTATGCAAACTGGAGCGGATCAAAGGACTTAGGCAGACCTGCAGACAGATGCTTCTTCACAATCCTCTCAAAGCGTACTACAGTATGTAGTAAAGGATACTACAAAGCATACTACTAACTAAATATATTTTCTTACTATTTACATTTCTATATCTATTAATTTTATTGTAGTCATGATTACTAATTTCCTTATGTGTCTTATCAATATTTTGCCGTACTCTATCCATAGACTCCATTACTACATCGCTATTATAACCCCTCCCCATAAACATAGCAGCTGTTCTTTATAGCCCCTTCTTTACATCATTACTATCACTACATATACTTTTAACCCATGGCAACTCTACATACGGTTGAGTCTTAAGTAAGTGGGGATGGCATCTACGTCCATCAAAAAAGTGTGTACCATCTTTAAACTATGCATCCTACTTCTGATCTTTCCATTTTCCAATCCTTTCAGATGGACATCCAAAAGTACTACCTCCTTACCATAATGGAGTCCATCAAATTGCAATCCAAGCCTATTATTATGTAAATCTTCAATAAATTCCCCCACCTGTTCATACTCCCCCCTCTATAAACAAAAATTAAATCGTCTATGTATCTGTAATATTTTATAACATATTTCTGCATGAAATCATGTCTATAAAGATATATTTTATATATTTTTTATTTTATTATTTGGAATGAAAGACTAAATGAAGTTTTGTTTAGCTGGAAATGGAATTTGGCATACTTATTGTGAAAAATTAGATTTTGGTCGTGGAAGAAGTGGGGAGAATTATGGAAAAGTAACAATGAAGATGTTATAAGAAAAATGATAAATAGTAAAAAATAGAAATGTGTATATATATATATATATATATATATATATATATATATATATATATATATATATATATATATATATATATATATATATATATATATATATATATATATATTTTATATATATATATATATATACCTTACCTTGCTGTTTTTTTCTTTTCTTTTCTTCTGTTGCTCTATCTCCCATTCTTCCTCTATACTCCAACTCTCCCTCTATTTATCTTTCATATTTCAAGTTACATCAACTCCTCCTCTGCTGACCACTCTCACTTCCTCCACTACCTCCTTCTACTCTACCTGCTTATTTTCTCTTATTTTTCATCACCTAAACTCATATGTTTTTACTCTCTTCCCCAGTACTCCACTCCTGAAGGTCTCTCCCAGCCTCTGGAATTTAAGAACTTCCTCCTGCAAAACCTCTGTCGATTTTTCCTGGACATTGCTACCTGCTAGTCTGGACCATTCAAGGAAAAGAACTTCAGTGCGGACTCCCATAAATATTTTCATTTGAATGTATGTAGCCTTGCACTAGACTCTTATCTAAGAATACCTAATTTTGTTAGCTTGTCCTTCCATGGGTGTGAATCAGCAGCCTACCACAGACCTCTACCCCACTCCCACCTGTATTCCCTGATTTCTAGTCCCTGAAATCTAGGGAGCTTTATTTCTAAACAAGACTTATCTAAATAGCCTTTCCTATTTTATTTCCTTTCCTAACTGCTATCCTTCCTTTCTCCTCTAGGTGGCAGTACTCTTTCATCCTATTGCCTGTATTCATTCTTTTAACGCCCATGTCCAACATCATCTCTATCTGTCTGTTACTTATCAAAGCCTTCCAAATCTCCTTCCACGCTCTCTATACCCTGATTTAACCCCTCCCTGACGTTAAACTAATGAATGGACTAAGCTCCCCTATATATATATTTGCTTTTTCTTTGTTCTTACACAAAGGTAATACTTTTCACTGTTTTCTACCAAATAACCTACTTAGCTTTACTGTGAACAGTAGTGGCCGATACTTTTTCAGCTGGTCTCTTTCACTCTGCTGCTCTATCCCGCTCTGTTCGCCCTGCAGGCACACTTCACTCCCCTACCCTGCCCCCAATTCTCACCCGCCCCCAGCACTCCACCATTTATTCTCCTCCATTAGCCCCTCCTTCCCCACCAGCCAATCCCCAAATTCCCCTCCCTCTTCATTCAACCAATCCTCTACCACTGTTCCTCCACCTCCCAGTCCTACCCACCCCTCACTACCACTCCCCTCCCACCTAACGTTCTTATTTTCCCCCCTTTTTACTTCACTTCTAATACACTTCATCTACCATGTTCATTCCTTCTGCTCACATCCTCACCTCAACATCTATCCTCTTCCTTCTTCTTCTAACTCTTTATCATTTCACCTCCTACACCAATATCCATCTACACCCATCTCCACTACCTCCCATCCCCTCCCACTCAGACCATTTTCACAACATCTTAGCCTCCCTAATCCCCTCCCTTCCTATCCACCTCTTAAAAGTAAAACTTTTCTCAAACTTTACTAAACAGTGCAAACCTAAACCTATTCTCTACTGGCTACCTCTATCTAATCATAAACCATACAAACGTATTCCCCTTCTCTTGCACCTTTGCTTAGCTGGTGACATTCACCCCAATCCAGGACCTACATTCTCTCCTTCAAAGTCCCCTAACAACTACAACAAATCCACCAATAAATACCTCAAATTCCTCACCATCAATGCCCAAAGCGTGAATAATAAATTAACCCACTTTCACACCTGGCTCAATCACAATTCTCCTGACATTGTAGCCATCTCCAAAACCTGGCTAAAACTTCATATAAGCAACTCAGAATTCCTTCCCCCTGGATTTCTATCTCTCCATTCTAACTGCCAAAATCGAAGAGGTGGAGGTGTTGCCTTAATCTACTCCAACCACTTGTCCATCACTCCATATCCTAACCCCATTCCTTCTTTCAATAATGCTGAACTTATAACTGGCCTACTAAAACTGAACAACCATAAGAGCATCTGTATCATATCCCTCTATATTCCCCCTGGTAACAACACAAACATCTTGGAAGACATCCTCTCCTGGACCTCCTCCAACATTAAGCTAGAAACCTACATCATGGGAGATGTAAATATAGACTGGAACAAAATTATTCACCATAACCCCCCATATCAATCAATCTATTTAACTTTACTCAACTTACAAACTGTATTTCTAGACCTAACAAAAACAACCCCCCAGACTCTATTCTAGACTGGATGCTAGTATCCCACCCTAACAATGTCCTAAAATCTGGTGTCATTCCTGACCCATTAGGAGATCACCTCCCTGCCTTCATCTATCGGGCTACACCCATTTCCCCACACTCACACCACTACATTCAAACCTGCAACCTCTCTAACTTTAACCCTACTACTTTCTCTGACTCCCTTAAGCTAACTAACTGGCACCCCTTAAAAACTCTTCCGTTAGATGCAGCCATTGACAACTTCAATTCTACTTTCATAACTGTCCTTAACTCCTTAGCACTTATAAGAACAAAAAGAGTTAAAGCAAACACCACCCCATGGCTCACCAAGGACACCAACAAAATTATGCTACAAAGAGATAAAACTTGGAAAGCTTACCTCTAACTTAAACAACCAGAAATCTTACTCAAATACAAACAGCTGAGAAACCAAGCCAAAAAACTAGTTATTAAAGACAAAAAGTCAAACTACAAGCAAATCACACAAAAAAACCCAAACAGTTCTGGAACTCTATTAATTCTCTCCTTAAACCTGGTAGAAAAAATAACCCTTGCCCAGACCCCAGCAAATCTGAACTTGAAATTGCAATAATGTTCAATACCTTCTTTACCTCTTCTATTGCTGAGCTAACCAAGATCTTTGCCATCAATAACTCTCCACCTGCTACTGCTCTATCCTTCCCCCCCCCCACTTTTGAACTCAAACCCATCTCCACTACACTAATAAAGAGACTTCTCACTAAACTCAAACATTGCTCCAATGCCCCTGACAGCATTCCTTCCACCTTCCCAAAATAGCCTCTGACAGTATTGCTCTTCCTATCAGCATCCTGATCAATGGATCACTACTTGAATCCTATGTACCCAAACTATGGCATTCTGCTTTTATACTTCCACTTCACAAGGGTGGCAAAAATTTTAACACCTCCTATTTCCGCCCCATAGCCATCCTCTCCCCAATCTCCAAAATTCTTGAAAAATGTATCCACTTACAACTCCTGCCATTCCTTACCAAACACCAACTACTCTCCCCTACCCAACATGGCTTCCGTCCTGGACACAGTACCAACTCCGCCCTTCTCTCCTTCTTACAGTGTGTCAATTCTGCTCGTGACTGTGGCAATATCATATCCTCTGTTCTGCTAGACTTATCTAAAGCCTTCGATACCATCTCCCATAGTCACCTATTAAATCATCTGTCTAACCTCAACATCTCCAATAAAACTCTTTCCTGGTTCTCCAGCTACCTTTCTGATAGATCCCAAGCCGGGAAATGGGGCCAGGCCACCTCTAATTTCTTCCCAACCCCCACTGGAGTACCCCAAGGTTTAATCCTTGGCCCATTGCTTTTCAACATCTTTATTAACAACTTCCACAAAGCCATACCTAACACCAAAATTGTGCAATACGCTGATGATTCCACTCTAATCTGTCATGCCTCTAACCTAAAAGATCTCCAATTCCTAACTCAAACTGCTTTCTCCACCACCGAAAATTGGATGCTCCAAAATCACCTCTCACTAAATGCCAACAAAACAAAGATCCTTCTGTTCTCTCCCTCAAAATCTTTACCTGTCGACAAAAACTTACTCCATATCACCAGTCTTAACAACTCCATTATCGAGATCATACCCTCAGCCAAACTTCTTGGTGTAACCATTGATGAACACCTAAAATTTAGTAATCATATCCAGCTAAATATCAAGAAAACCACATAAAACTAGGCCTACTTTACAGAAACAATCACTTCCTCTCTCCTTCCACCAGACTAACCCTCGCCACCACCTACCTACTCCCCTCTCTACTGTATGGTGCTCCTCTGCTCACTAATTTATCTTCCTCTCTCACCTCCAAACTGGAAGTATGTTATAATAAAATTGCCAAATTCGCCACAAATGCAAAATCCTCCTCTCACCACTGCACCTCCCTTCACTCTCTAAACTGGCTTGAACTCCCCAATCTACTTAACCTCCACCAAATTACCACTGCACACAAATTACTGTTCCAACCTACTAAGTGTCCTGCACTATCCAATATTCTTAAACCTTATAACCCCCCCAGGCCCCTTAGATCTACCCACCAAAACTTGATCATCATCCATAAACCCGAGCGCCCTGCTGGGCAGCTTCTGCTATCTTATTCCCTAGCTAAAAAATGGAATGCTCTGCCCTCCACCCTGAGAACCTGTGACAACCTTAATAACTTCAAAACTCAACTTCATTCTTACCTCTATCTAAATAGGAAATGCAACTGTACTCTTCCACCCATTCCTCTCATGCTCTCCCCTCTGTTTACCCCAGGTTAAACTTCCTACCTCCCTAACCTCACTTTAAATTAATGATTATTTTTGTAAACAACAGCAATTTTAGCCACGATTCTATATGTCTGTTTTCACTCCTGAAGCTAAACTGCTTATTTATTTTTCTCACTCCTTTGAATGCTACTTGTTGCTTGCAATCTCTAACTTCCTTTGTTATTAACCATGTAATAAAACTTTGTATTGTGGAGCTTTCTCCCCAAGCCTCCACTGTAAGTATTCTGTAAATAATAAATAATTTTGTTTGTGTCTTTCGGCTTTTCCCGGTTAGGGGTCGCCACAGCGGAACTCCGGTACGCTAATGATTGGCAGTAGAGTTTTACATGCTGGCTTGCTGGGCCTAACGCACAACCTTCAACGAAGGAACGCCCGTTCACGCATGTCACCACACAGAAGACGCTCTGACTGAGAATCGAACGGGCAACGTCTAACTGTGAGGTGACAACGCTACCGCAGCACCACCACCGCAGTGTAAATAATAAATAATGAATATTAAAAAATAATAATAATAAATAATAAATAATGTAAATAAACTTTAATGTCTAGCTTTTCTCCCCAAGCCTCCACTAAAATAACCTCCCTAAGCCCTGTGAACTAAATTGTAAATATTTTATTTCTCTTTTCTTTAGAATGCTACCTGTTGTTTGTAATCCTAACTTTCTTTGCAACTAATCATGAATTTTTCTTTGTAACTAATCATGTAATTTTCATTGTAATTATCTTCTAATGTTCTTGTAATTTAATCATGTACTTAAACTTTGTATTGTGGAGCTTTTCTCCCCAGGCTTCCACTGAAAACGGGCTCCCCAGGCCCAGTGGACCTCACCGGTCATCAAACTGGAATAAATAAATAAATAATAAATCACCCTGAGTGGGAATAGAACCTAAAGCCTTATGGTCTTCTAGCAAGAAAAAGCAAATGGGCTACCTCTTACACCAGTGACATATAGATTTGTTTTACTCTAGCAAAGATAAATTGTCAGTTGAAAAATTTGAAGGATTTTTTATAACTTCAAAACTAGATATCAGTGTTTACAAAGCAAATAAACCGTATCAAAATTCATGTTATTTTATGATCCACCTTGATTGTAATTCTCAAAATACCAAATCTGTTGATTCATTTGTATATTTAGAATATTATGTTGTCTTATAAGAAGTACATAAATAATCTCTGCTCTCCTATTTCTAAGGTTAGCTCAGTCATACTGCATTAGGAAATATACTGACACCAAAACAGGAAAGTTGTTTAGCAGTGCTTTACTCTTGCTATATTTTTTTTTGTATGTACTAACAGCTATCCTACTAAGATTACTGTTTTGCATTGTCAGCGTATACTTTTATGACTAACAAACCATAGGTTATACAGTGTGATCTATAGACAATTTTCAGTACTTTGCCTGTTAATCTGCTTATAAATATTGTTTAATTAAATTACAATGTGTACCATCTATAAAATCAAGTTCTGCACTGCAGTTATGTTTTATAAAATGCAAAAGTGTAGCTATTCCTTTATATGGAATATACCTCTATTTGTTAAAAAATAAAGCCCAAAAGTCTTTTTAGCATTTTTGGCTCTGAGAGCTGACCATTAGCTTGTCCCACAGACGTTCTTCATCCACTGGGTTTACCAGTCCTATATTAGCCACCTCAGAGTAACTCTAACCCATGTTTGGAACTTTCTAGGGTAGCATCGTACTGCTACCAAGGCATTATTTTCTGCTAAGGACCAGCTTCCTGCACTAATGCATCCCATCCCAGGGGAAAAGCTTGCAGTGGGTTACTGTGACATATGAACAACTCCATGTGTGATTCGGTCACAGCCCTGCTCCCCTGTGGACAACATCCCCCACATATTTCTGGCCTCCAGCGAGGATTATAGGGTGTGTCTGATCTCACACCCCAACCCCTCAGGATGGATATGCTCACTCTCCCAGGTTCTGCCATCAACTGCCCAAACCACTATTCAGGCTTGGACTGTCTGGTCTGTAGTCAGAGCTTTTTATCCCTCTAGTCAGGGCTTTATCCCTCTATTCACCCAGCATAGGTAGCAAAGCACAAACATCTCTTGCTTTTCATTCGACTGTGATTGGAGAACAGTTATTTTCATCGGTCTCTGAAACTTTTCATATCTCTGTTTAAGAAGGCTGTTTGGAATCTAGGAATCAGTTTGTGGGTTTTACTGTAACTGGATTAAATATTATTGCATTAAATTTAAGAAGGTCTTTGTTAACTCAAGGATTAGCAAGTAAAACAAAGAGTACAGAATACTAAAGTATTAATCTATGGGCCAGATTCAATAACCCCTACACTAAGTGTGCACGATATGTATTCAAAAACATCCCTACCACATTCTTTGTGCTTTTTAGTCACTCAGAAAGATTACACTAAGTGTACATGTAGTCTACACTTTCTGGTAACCTTTAGGAATCCTTGTCAATATTTAAAGCTTCAAAAAAATAAGGAGGAAAACTAAAATTAACAGAAAGAAGGAGTGAGTTATGCTTGTGTTGTCTGTTAACTCAGAAAAGTGTACACTTAGTGTAGGCTTTATTGAATCCTGGGGCATATGACTTTAACATAGACTAACAGCCCATAAAATTAAATAAATACTAACATATCAGTCAGTGGTTGCACCTCCTCATTTTAAATTATAAAAGGGTTTCATTAGTCTAAACATCAAATATAACCACACAACCCCATTAATTTAGGGCATCCCTTAAATTATGAAATCTATTATTTTTCTCTTATAGCATTAATGATTATTTTACAAAATTGCACTACCAGTTTCTCCCCTTGGAAAATATATTTTCGAAACTCACATCACCTCAGAATGATTTTGGTCCTTCACCATCTAGTTAAATCATAAGTGCAACAGCAGTTACATAGGGCGATCCTATTCCTTCAGTTACAGCTGACATTTATACCAGTGCACTGCTTTCTTTAGCCTTCGCTTTCTAAGCAAGGTTACATGAATAGATTTCTATATTTCTTTTTTAACCTTTTTTATTTACTGTATATGATATAGTGAAATAGGGGACCTCCAATTACATGGAATACATCAGCAGACAGGAAGCTGCTGAATGGGGGGCAAAGGCAAAAAGGGGTACTTAGTGATCAAAATGGGCAGTTTTTTAGCTTTCTACTCCCATAGCAGAACAATATCCATGACACAATATGTATAGAATGTAAATATGACTTACACTTTGAATGAATGCACAGAAATTTCAAAAACATGTACAAATGAAGGTAATGTTCCACTTGCATGGTATGTGATCCAGGAGCCACATGTTCTAAAGTTTGAGAAAAAAGTGCAGGAGTGCTGTACCATACTTACCCCTGCCGCACGCAACCACCACAGAAGAGTGGTGGGAGACTATTAAACACTTCATTCACACTGTTAAACACTTTGTTGGACTTTAGAAAAAAGTCCATATGAAGTGTTTAACAGTTTCCCATTGTTCCTCTGATGTGTCTGCTGATTGCTGTTAAAGCTCTAGTGTTAAGAATGTTTCTGATGTCAGAATGGTGCTTAACAAGCATTCCTTTTCCCAAATTCAGAGCATAGTCAAAGTGTTCCATACAATACAATTCATTATCCTTCAAAAATAAGACATTGGACCTGATTGCAAAAGATTTGCTCTCAGAGAACAGGCAGAAAGCAGGTCTTTTGGAATCTGGTCCCTCGTGTATGCCTGTTTAAAGATAGGCATTACACCAAAGTAAGTCACTTACACTAAGACTACGTCTTTTAAAATTAGGGTAGACGTACACTGAGAGCAAGTCTTTTGGCATCTGGCCCATAAAATGCATCACAGAACATATAGATCCTAGCAGCATGCACAACTCGGGTTTTAGAACTGGAGTCTGACACTGTCTTATTGAGGGCTTCTGCCTTGGACCCACCTGCTCTACAATTGGCCCTACTCAGAGGTGTACACAGAAGGCTGCTATAGCTTGTGTGTGGGGATGAGGGGTGGGAGTGGCGGATGCAGGGCCTACAAACAGTGAGATTATTACTTCTTAAATTCTTCTTACAATCAAACCCCAGAGGTATGTACAGAAGGTCACTGTAACTCGTTTGGGACTGGGAAAAGTCTAGTCATTATTTATATAATTTTCCTGATAATTAAACTTCAAAGGTATGTACAGAAGGTCACTGTGGCTTTTATGGGGCTGTGACAGTGGGTCATCATTTCAGTGTAGTCATTATTTCATTAACTTTTCAAACATACCTCACAGCTATGCACAAAACATCACTATAGCTTGTTTAAGGGCAGTGTTCTGTCCAGGAGCAACAGAAATATACATGTGGTTGACTTTGTAAGGGAGCGGTAAGGAGACAAATTATGAATATACATCAGTGATCAACAAGTTAAAATATATTACTATATTCTGGTTGTCAGATGGCTATGCAGATGATAGCTGTCTTTAAGTGGTGGGGTGAAGAGGCAAGCTGTATGATGTGTGACAGTAGTAACTTGGGATATATAACTAAGGCCATTTATTTATTCACTTTCATCCTAATCGAACATTTGACGGATGCACAGAAGGTGATTATCTTTTTTTTTTTTTTTTATTTTGACAGGGAGACAGACAATTTTCTAAGATATGACTCATGTAACCTTTGCAAGCATTTATCTTCTCATCTTATTGTGGATTATTTTTTCTCAACTTTGATCTTTAAGCCTTGGGTACAACTTTTTTCTTTCTGAAAGAAAAAATAAGACTGATTTTTTTTTTTTTTTGGTTAATCATGATTTTTGACAAGGCAATAATTGTAACAAAAGGCTGGAGAAAACACTCTGAAATACCTAACAGCATCTAGAACCCCATGGCTTCTAAGTCCAAAGCAACTTTCAGTCTGCCGACTTAATTCTGTTATTTCCTCCATAGTTATTACACTGTAGTCTTGGCCATTTAGGGAGTCGGGAAAGGATGCAAGAAGTAAATGAAGTGAGAATGAATTTCTTCAGCCATGATTTTTGTTCAGGCCATCTTTGGCTCAAAATGTTTGTAAAATGCAACTCAGGGCATCCAGAACTCAATGGCTTATTTGGGGAGCTGAGATCTATGGCTTAATTAGATTATGTCATCATCATTTGTTATGGTGTAATCATGGCCATTTAGGGTATATTGAAACAATGCAGGGAAAAAAATCTGAAAAGTTCAAAAAAAAAAGTATTAAAAAAAAAAACAATAAAAAAGTAATCTGAATGGTGTTGCAAGGCCAGGATGGAGGGAAAGTAGAAACACATTGGGAGGTATGCAGAGGGGGACAGTAGCAGTGAGGGGGCCCATAGAGTCATTTTTTAGGGTTTCATTTCACCAAAGGCTAGAGTCAAAATATTCAGCACTGCCGGTGACTGTGCCATGTAAGGTTATCAACGTTTGTTATTCTCCATAAAACATTTTATAACACTGTCACATCTAGATAAGAAAAAAACTCACAAGATATTCAGTTTTATCAGATTTGTGGCATACAACAATCTGTTTGATTGTATCTTTATTTGCTACTACATATCATATACCTGATTATTCTCTTTTTAATTTCTCCAAATCTTTTGTGTTTCTATTACTGTGACAGGAATGAACCCCATTCCTAATTCAAAGTATGATTAAAGTTCATGAAATTAGTATTGTTTCAGTCTTTGATGTCAGTCAAAAGTGCTCTTCGCAGCACCCGCAGTGTGCCCAGTGATGACTCCTTTCGCAATTCGTATGGGGTTACATGGATTGGTAACATATCTAAATGCAATTGTAGATTCTTTTTTATAAGACCCATTGCTCCTACTGCTATTGGAACTGTCTGGGGATCTTTCTTCCACATTGCTGTCATTTCTGCCTGCAAATCCTGATATTTTATGACTTTGTGTCTCTCTGTAAACATGACACTGAAGTCACTGGTTGTGGCAATTTCAATGATCAGTGCTACTTTTGTCTTCTTTTCTTGGACCACTATATCCAGTTTTCTAGCATCTGCCTTTTAAACTGTGGGTAATGGGTGATCCCATGTGATATAAACTTCATAATTTTCTATGACGCTTTGTGGCTCATGTTTCCAGTGTTTTTCATCCACTTCAATACCATAATGTTTGCACAATCCCCAGTGCAACAATCGTGTCACATTGTTATGCCTTTCAGTATACAGTCCTTCTGCCATTAGTACGTCAAAACCAACAAGGTGTGTGACTGTTTCCAGTATGGTTTTACAAAACCTACATTTGTCTGTTTCTCCTGCATGTTCAATGGACTTTGTAAACCAGAGTGTATGTAGCCCATTGTCTTGGACTGCCAATATTAACCTTTCATCTCTTGGTTTGAATCTGCCTCTCCTTAAACATTCCTGTGTTCGTTCCTGATCAACATGAGGTTCTTCCAGAAGTTTTCTATACTTGCAACTCTATTTATGCTTTTTCCACATTTCTTGCCTTCTCATGCCATCCTTCACCTTATATTATTTATTTTGTTTTTTGGCACATTCAATTGCTGCCTGATTTTTATCTGCTTCTGGTTTGATTTGCATTCCTGCTTGATGCCGATATGCTTCTGCTAAATTAAGCAGAGAAGTCATCTTAGATTTATTCTCCTCATGTTTCAAAACTTTCACTACATTTGGGTATTGTGAGGTCAGCAGATATGTGTGGAGTCCCACGATTGAGGATCTATACATGTAATCAAGTTCAAGGAGGCCCATCCCTCCTTCGGAACAGGGGAATATATAATCTTGGTATGCATTGCTTTTTTATAAATCATTTGGTGAACATGAAACATTCTTTTTGTTTTCCTAGATCCAACATATTTTGGGGCCAGTCAATCACGCCAAAACTGTAAGTTAGGACGGAAAGAGCAAATTGGTTTATAGCTTGAATTTTGTTCCTAGATGTCAGCACTGTTTTCAAAATTAATTTAATTAAGTCTTCTAAAGTATTCCTTACTAAGTTTTATTTGCATTTGTTCATGTTTTATTGTTGAACTGTCATCAATTCTCAAATATTTATACACTCCCACTTGCTCAAGTTCTTTTATATCACATTCTTGTCCCAAACTGATGTTTCCTGGTACTGCAGTTTTCCTGCTTTAAAGGTTGCTTTTGAACACTTATCAAGACCAAATGAAATTCTTATATCATCTGAAAAAGTCTGACAACCTGCAGCTGTGTTTTCAGTTCCTCATCCGATGAGCTATACAGTTTTAAATCAACAGCAAAGAGAAGATGAGAAGTCTTTACACTTAGTTGTTTTCTAGGAGCCTAATTATAGCCATGGCTGTTAAGTAGACAGCGTAATGGGTTAATAGCAAGACAAAATAGCAATGCTGGCAGAGAGTCACCCTGGAATATCCTCCTTTGAATTTATATCCCTGGAATAACAATCTGTCCTTCATCATGGCTTAATTGCAAAGTGGTGTGCCAGTGTTTCATGGTCACTGCAATGCAGTCGATCAGTGTAGGGTGCATCTTATACATTTTTAAACACTCTTTTATCCATGAATGTGGGATACTATCAAATGCTTTTTTTGTACTCAGTCCATGTCATACTTAGATTCTTCCCCTTTTTACACTTCTCCACTATGACTTTACTTAACAATAAATGATCCTTTGTTTTATATGACTTTTCTTTTATCGCTCTTTTGTTCTATGCCATAATTGAGTTTTCTTCTAAATGGCTATAAACTCCGTCAGCATCGATTCCCATATATAGTTTGTACATTGTCGGAAGGCAAGTTATTGGTTTATAATTTTTAGGGTAGCTTGCAAGTTCACTCTTAAGTAGGAGCATTGTTTTGCCTGTTGCTAGACAGGTTGGTGTCTGTTCAGGGCACGCATATAAATAGTTCTTACTCATAGCTAAATCTTCATGCAAAGATATTCATAGGTGTGTATTAGGCTAATGGCCCTGGAGCCTTTACAAGCCTAGCCCAAAGAAATTGCACAGCCACAGTGCCACCCGATGTTAGTTCACAGTGCCCCTATCCAGTAGGGCAACTGGAGTGATCCCTGGGGTGAACTTTCTATTACCCATCCACTTGTCAAGATTTCTCTTGAAGAGGGCCAGCGAGGTGCTCTGCTTGACATGAATGGGAAGTTAATACTTTTAACTAAAAGTTAGGTACTGCATTTGGGCCTGGGGTTTTCCAATTAGAGGCTTTTCTTAACTTTGCTTCAATCTCTCTGGCCGTTACTTCATCCCATTTCATATCCTGTACATTTTAACTTTTTCTTCTTTCTTTTACTACTTCTATCCATTTAGCATCTTTGTTATGTTCCACAGGATCTTCATAGATACTGCTCCAAAATGTATCTATTTCTTTTTTTTGGGGGGGGGGGGGGTCTTTCAATTGCTTTTACCTTGTTTCCCAATTCTCTATAAAACTTTTTTGGGACATCAATAAATTGCTGATTTTTTTCTTTTCCTTTATATTCATCTGTGCATCTTCTAAGTTTTTCGGCCTGTGCTGAAATTTTTAGTGTGTTATTTACAATAGTGCATGATAGATCCTGGTCTGTTGTAATATTGTGCATTGCTTTTATCATGTCTATCTTTCTTAGTATTTTTGTTGCTCTATTCCCTCTTCTATAGTCTTCTAGCAGTGACACTTCTTGTCTTAATTGCTTTACAGTTTTCTCTATTCAGTACTTCCATGATGACATTTGATTTCTCCCCTTCCTTTTCCTTACTGCCCTGTGTTTTTGTGGTAAGACTTTATCTGTTATTAATTTAGCTGCGCAGTAATATAGCTTGTTTACTTCTGGTATATCACATGGATCTCCATGAACAGTCCTAATTACTGCGTCAATTTGTTTTATCAGAATTCTGACTTTTGGGGTTTTATTGACCTTTTACAGTCTATTTCGCTCATTGATCTTAATATACCTATGTCTATTAAATCAAGCAACTCTTCTCTTAGCTCATTTTCTTCCAAACTGAGGGCGCATCCCTATTTTCCATTTCCTGCGGGCATTCTAAGTTCTATGGCATCTTCCTATGGCACCTTCTCTTCAATTTCATCCTGTGCCATCCATTGCTCTGGCCTATCACTCATCAACACTGACTGCATCAGAGTCTCCACAGTTTCCTGTTCCTTTCCTTGCTGTCTAGCTTCAAGTGAATGTTTATACTGGTTTCCTGTGGAAGGCTCCAAATATCTTGATATGGCACCTGACCAATTGCTTCCTGTTCCACTGGTTTCCCCTTAATTTAGATATCCATTGCTCTATCCTGTGGTGGTTTCTGCATTTGATTTTCTACACTGAAACCTTCACTTTGCAGGTACTCCATAACCTCAGTTTCTATTTCTTTAACTTCTCCATTACTGATCTCCTTTTCTACTTTGACTTCTTATTTTTTCTATTGTAAAGTTTTCCATGTTCAGATTCCTTTGCCTGTATTTCTCTTCAAATATCTTTGGTGCTGCTCTTTTTGTACTGGTTAGTTTTGCTTTCTATTTTGCATAAATATTACACCATATTAAATCTCTTTTTTCCCCCATGTCCATAGTTGTTCTTCAGATGTCTCCTGATCTTCCTGTTTCTCCTTAATTTGGGGACTCACTCCATCATACTGTGATGTAGCCTGTGTTAGACCTTCTACACCAAATCCTTCACTTCACAGCCAGTCCATAACTTCAACTTCTATTTTTTTAACTTCTACTTTACTAATCTTCTTTTCTACGTTCCATCTTTGTCATATAATTTTTTTATTGTAACATTTTCCATATCCGGATGCTTTTGCCTGTATTTCTCTTTGAATATCTTTGGGGCCACCTTCTTTATATTGATTAATTTGGCTTTCTCCTTTGCATAAATATTGCACCATATCAAATCTCTCTTTCTTTCCCATGTCCATATTTCTTTTTTATACTTTTCAGATATCTTTAAGTTTTGTTGTTTATATTTTCTCACTTCCTCAGATGCTTCTTTTTTCAAACAGATCAAAGTTTCATGATCTTTACTGTTTTTCACAAATCTGTTGTATTAATGAATGCAATTTTCATTTGAAGCTTCTGACAGTTTATTTTGCGGAACTATTTTTCTTTACTCTAATTTCTCTCAATTGTTTTGTACATCTTGTGTCTGAAAATTCCAGGCTTTTTGCATAATAGTAACAATACATCATTTATTTTTATCCTCAATAGTCCACTCTGTCACCTTTATGGCTCTTCTTTGGCCTATCAGTTTTTGTAATTTTTGTGGACTGCTACTTCCTTTTACAACAGGGGGGGGGCATCCTTCCCCTGGGTCTGGCCTGGCCCCATTGTAGGAGTTTTCCATATTTTGAGGATTCTACACAGTCATTTTTTCCAGTCCTGCCCCAGTGTGCCTACCAGGATTGGGCACTTTTTTATCCTGGGTCTTGTGCACCCAGCTATCTTTTTTAGTTTTTGACCTACTTCTGTCCATGATACATGCTATATAAATATAGTCTGTATATCACTGTCGCCTTGGTGAGATTTTGTGAAAAAACAGGGTCTACCTCCTGAAGGTACTCACCAAGACTTGAGGATGAATTCAATTTCAGCACTGCTACTCTCCTTTGCTTGCTGACTTTTCATCTCTCCATTTGGACCCCTAGCCTATACCTGGTTACATAATAGTGTTAAACATGTTCTTGCAGACACCCACTCCCGTTTAACTTATGTTTAGGTACTTTCTTTGTCCCTGATGAATGGCACACTGCAGTGGTGATGCCCCTTCATAAGGATAGTCTTACATTTAAGCTGGGTAGTTCAAGTCCTATCAGTCTTAAACGCCTCATCTGTAAAATCATGGAATGTATTATCATCAACATCCTAAACTGTGACTTGACTTGATCTCTAGCAGTTTGGTTTGTGAAGGGTAGAGCCTGCCTATTTAACCTGATAAACCTGCAAAATAGTTACAGAGGTTGTAGATGGTGGCCATGCAGTGCATGTGGTTACAGAGATTGTAGATGGCTGCCATGCAGTGCATGTGGTTACAGAGGTTGTAGATGGTGGCCACGCAGTGCATGTGGTTACAGAGGTTGTAGATGGTGGCCATGCAGTGCATGTGGTTACAGAGGTTGTAGATGGTGGTCATGCAGTGCATGTGGTTACAGAGGTTGTAGATGGTGGCCATGCAGTGCATGTGGTGTAACTTGAACTGGCCAAGTCCTTCAACACCATTTCCCTTGCTGGCCTCATACAAAAGCTAATTGCTTTAAAAATTCACCAGTATATGGTAAGATGGACAACAAACTGGCTGAGATTTAGAGCACACACAATGTGAGCTGCAGATGCCTCATCAGTAAGTAAAAACATAACCAGTAGTATCATCAGAACTTTCCTTTTTGGTATTTACTTCTCAAATCTCCAATTGGAGAGCTAAGATCTATGGCTATCAAATTTTGCAGATGACTGCAAACTGAAGTTTGTTCTTAAGTCAGCCTATGACACCCAAACTCTTCTAAATGAGCTCTCTCTAGTAAACCCTTGGTGTACTAAAAATGAGCACACACTAAATGCTAAAAAGTGTTGTATCAGTTTTGGTAGACAGCCCCTCCCCTAATCATACTGTATAGCTAACACACCACTACAAAATGAAATTTTGTCAGTACCTAGGTACTTGTGCTGATAACTCCTGCTCTGTTGAGCATCATGTGACAATGGTTGCCATTTTTTTTATTTTATTTTACATTTGTTTACCGGAAAAGTGCGACTGGACACAGGTCCATTTTCAGCGGAGGCCCGGGGAGAAAAGCTCCACATTACAATACATTACATGAGAGTAAAATGAAGTAGAACATACATTAATATGACATATATATACATCAGGACAACATGCTAGTAATTAACAAACATACATATAGCATATATACACACAACAGGACATCATGCTAGTGATTAACATGTCTTACAGTAGACAATCAGAGGAACATTTTTTTTTTTCTTTTGCAGTTATAAGTTTTGTAAGGTAAATGTATACATGTTTGGAAGCTTTCAGGGGAGAAACGGTTTATACATAGCTGTACCCTGACAAATTCTCTTGGTATGGATTAGCCTGGTGAGTGGCATGAGCATAGCTAGATAGTGGGTTTTCAGGAGTTTTTTGAATTGACTAAAGGAGGTGGTAGAAGTTATTTGGCTTAGTAGTGTGTTCCAGGTTTTGGCAATGGTGTTGGCAAAGGGGGACTTACCAGCTTCGTTTTTATGTTTAATGACAGTTATAAGGTTCTGGTTACTAGATCTTAAGGCTCTAGAGGGAATGTGGGGCTGAATTATGTGCTGAAGTGCTGGGGTTATCTGAGGAAGGTAGTAGAGTTTGTGAGCTATAGAGAGTTGATTGAGCAGAAGTATATGAGGCAATTCAAGCCAGTTGAGTTACTTAAGGGATAGACAATGGTGGGACTTATGTGAGGCTTCAATAGCAAACTTGGCAATCCTGTTGTAGCAAGATTCCATTTTATTTAGATCAGTTTGTTGGAGATTGGTCAAGATGGGAGAGGAAGAGAGGAGGGTGGACAGAAGATGAGTCCTTGCGATGGTTACTTTGGTGTTTTGTCATAAACTCTTTGTTCCTGCAGAGGACACCGAGTTTTTTATTAACTTTCGTAATGGTTTGTGTTATGTGGATGTCGAACCTCAGGTTATTGTCTATGTGGATGGACTGATTTGAATGTTTTCTTTGGAGCTAATGGTGAAATTATTGTTTAGGGGAGCAGCTCTGCCAGGGCTGAAAATAATTAGTTTGTTTTTTTTGGGATTAAGAAAAAGTTTGATGTTAGTGAACCAAGTTTTGGCTAAAGTGAAGTTATTTTGGGTAAGGGTTTGCAGTTCAGTAAGGGTAGGGGCAGCACATATGAGGGTAGTGTCATCTGCATATTGTACTGGCAGTGGGAGAGGATGAAGAGATCTGATTTGTAAATAGAGAGAACAGCAATGGGCCAAGGATGGATCCTTGAGGGACTCCTATGGTTACTGGTAACAGGGGGGACAATTGGTCCTGCCATAGGACTGCTTGCTGATGGGCAGATAAGTAGCTGTTGAACCATGATATAGAGGAGGGACTTATATTTAGGGTGGATAGGGTATCAAGAAGCAGACCGTGGTTTAAAATGTCAAAGGCTTTTGATAGGTCTAAGAATATGGAAGAAACAAATAGACCCTTGTTTCTGTGGTGGTTAACTATGTTAGTGAATGATAGTAGTGCTATTATGGTTCTACCGGAGGTCTAAAGCCATGCTGGGATATGGAGAGTAGGTTGTTATTCTGGAGGAACTGTATTAGTTGAGTATGAACAACTCTTTCTAATATTTTGGATAAAGGCGGCAGGATTGCTATTGGGCGATAGTTGGTGAGCTCTAAGGAGTTGTCTCCTTTGTGCAGTAGAATTATATATGATGTTTTCCATGAGGTGGGGACTTTGTATACTGAGAGAATTCTGTTTATGAGAATAGAGACAGGATAGGTTATAGCTTCAGCTGAGATCCGAAGGAAGTCTGCTGGCAGCTTATCAGCTGCTAGAGTGGTTGGTTTAGGTTTACCAAGGAGTTTAGATACTAATTTGGTGGATACAGAGTGGAGTTGAAAACTGGGGCTGTTGTTTTGTATATTGGGGTAGTTATTGGTGTGGGGCTGCTAGTACTATTTTGGGCATTGGCAAGGGTCTGGACTGTTTTGGTAAAGAATTTGTCAAGAAATCCTGTTATTTACCTCACCTAATTGCCAAAGGACTATCATCCTGGTTCTAACAATGTAATCACTCCCTTATACTCAGCAAAGATCAGGACATTGATTAAGTGCAATACCCCTCAGGGGTGTATCTCAGTAACCATATCAAACATGTGGCAAAACCCCAAAGATTCCTAACCAAAAAGATTATAGGCCTAATGTCCCTGAGCCACAAAGACATGCCGGAAATGTTTCCCTTTATTCGCTTACAGACTTTTAAGGGGGGAGATATGTTATTGCTTAATGCACCATTAGAGATCCAGCTGTCCTAGACCACCTGCCTCTCCACAAGTCCAATATCTCCACCAAATGATAAAGATTGCACATTGGACCGGCATGCTTATAAGGCAGCACCTCACAAAACTTTGGAATAAACTTCCCCCACATGTTAAGCACTGTGATTCACTATATTATTTTAAACATAAACTAGTGACTAGATGGGTATCCACAAATTTACTCTGGGTTTTATTAGGATGGCCCTCTTGGAGAAAGGAGATACTGCCTGATGGTGAGTACTGGCAAGGTATGAATGGTCATAAGATTCATTGGCCTTGAAATATCTATGACTCTAAACTGTTTTTATAGCTTATTTCCATAGTTTGTCAGGAAATCTCTGCCTCCCTCATAATGATTCTAAATAGTATAACGTGGGTATAAGAGAACGAATGAATAATTAAACTCTGCAAAGTGATTACTACATTGGAAGTCAGCCTATCTCCAGTGAAATGTACCTTCATTGCAAATTCTGTCTAAAACAGATTAAACAGGAGTGTCAAAGCCTATCCTGGTCTCAGTGGGTGAAAAACCATAAACCTGCAGGTCTGTGCCAATTTATGGAAATTAAACTTTACTTGGAGAACATACCTCTCAACTGTATAAAGTATGTACATGCATATAATGTCTTTCTTACTGTACTTGTGTAAATTGTTAGTTTTACTGCTACTGATCCCGGGCTGTGGCTGAAAAAGGACTCAGTAAACTAGCCCACTTACCCAGTAAACAGATAAACAGTAATATATAAATAAATTAATAAACTGTTGAGCATTTTGCATAACATCCCTGATTTTGCCACATATTTTTGCCCTTCCCTCATAAAATGTTTGATTTTCTGGTAAGTCTGTCACGATCATAACTCTCAACTTTCAAGAATTTCTTAGAATGTCAGGATTATCATTTTATATTTTTGGTCTGTTCCTCATAAAATCTGTGCTTTTCCTGACAAACCATTGAGGACTGTGTCACCAAATAATAAGACATTATTATTATTATTATTATTAGTCTGAGATTTCATATCCTTCCCAAAATGAATGCTAATGCAAAACTTGTTATTCTAACAGCTTTCTAAGTTTAGAAGAGAAACATTTAAAATCTGTTCTTGATTTCTGGCCCTTTATCCTCCCATTATTTTTGGTTTGTCCAGAATTCTTATGCAAAGGTTGAGCGGTATGAAAAGGATTGCAGTCAATCACTAATGCTAGGCATTCAAGTTTCATACTTATGTTGTAAAGAAAACTCAAGTTGATGCAAAACCTGCTCTATTAAAAATTTTAATGAAAAAGTAATGTTTGAAAATTGTCCCTAGTTTTCAGCCTTCATTCCTATTATTCTTGGATTTGTCTACAATTATTGACAAAACTAGTTGATCGTTATGCCTCAAAAACACCCCCATAAGTATTTCCATTGTAACTGTGAGCTCGGGCAGCTGGAAAAAAACAATTTACTACTCAAATCATCTTTTTCTGGCTGTCTGAGCTTGTCGTTACTTTGAAAATGCCATTGTGAATGTTTCTGTGTAATTGCTACTCTGACAGAAGTTCCAGGGCATGTTGGGCAGCTTGGTTCCGGCACCCATAGAATACATTGCTGTCTGACAGTAAGTAAGAACCATAATGTGTCAGTTTTCACCAGTTCTGACGGCATATCTGTTCGAGACAAAACTAGATTAATTCGAAGCTTAAATGAATCCCCTCCCCCCAATTTTTTTTATCGTCACTGCATCTACAGCAAACTAAAGAGGATGCAGGAACCATTCTAAATAGGAGAGAAGGGATATAACAGAAATGAAGGAGAACTTTCATACATGAACACCCAGCTACACCAATCTATGAGAAGAATCTTGAAATGATCTCCAGACATTTCTCAAATCTTCTAGGAAAGCAAGCTGCTTACAGATTAACAATAGGTAAACAAGGCTTATTGCCATTAACTTCACACCCTTGATCATTAAAAGATCTATGAAAAACTTTACCAACTTGAGAAAATCTATATCACATTCCCACACCTGTATAACTATGAAATATCTAGTTTGGAGATACCTGTAAAAGATCTTCACAGAAATACCATACTCCAAACAAGTTTCACAAATGCTCTGATACCACTTTCTTTGGCAAATCAGTAACTCTCACTACACCATAATTATGTCATTACTTCATTATCCCAGTAAACTGCAGACTGGAAAAAGAATACACTCCCCTATATGTGAAAAAAGAGATACACCGGATACTATATTCTTCAGCTTCCTTAGGGACTGGTTCCTTTCAGATTGTCTTAGCACAGGGACAAATAAAGTTATGAGACAGTAATGTCAAAACAGCACAACAAGCAGCTGTATGGACATAACTTTTATAATGTCCATGGTATTTGATCATCTAGTTCAGCTGCCAAGGGATCGAATTCTAGGTTCATAAGTCCTTACACTCCTATAGTGGCCGTATGCCTTTATGCCTTATTACTAACCCCCCCCACACACACACACACACACACACACACACACACACACACACACACACACACACACACACACACACACACACACACACTCTTTGAGCACTTCTATATTTATCTATGTTTTACACCATGTTGACCCAATTGGCTGTCGATCATCAGTTCCCCTCTCAGTCAATTATCCCATTCATTCCCCATCAGTGTGATGAGGGTTAGCTGGGAAGGGGACACCATTTCACAGACACCAGGGGTAGTTTGAGTTTTTTGCTGTAAACACTATGCCTTATATAACCCAGTAAAGCACTGAAAAGGAACAGTGCAATGAGGGAAGCAGTCTCCTCATTTCTGCAAGGGGCATTCCCAGCAAGAAGACTTGCCCCTTCCCTAAAGCACTCAGCAGTAGTTTTCCTGAAACCCCACTGCCTTTTGTGCTGCCGTGTGTGTGTGCAATCACCACCCCACTCCTAGAAGAGCTGAGCTAGCCACACCCCTTCAGTCCCCCAAGACCCTATTCACCTGTGTTCCACTCAGGGCTCCATCCCACCATGGAGCCATGAATTAATCTTTCACTTTACTGTCCTTTGCCATCTCCCTATTCCATTCCCAATCACAGTTATAACATAAGATAATGTGTACATCAGAAAAGTGATGCCAAATTAAGTTCTAATCCTCCAGACCTGTCCAACACCTCACATGATGCTAAAGTCATTTCTCCTAAGATCAATAACTAAGATATGTGGCATGTGTCCACCTTCACTGTCAAGAGCATGGAATTGACAACAGCTGTCTCCAGTAAATTGCCAACAGACATGGAGTCAAATCCTAGGGAAAGCTGTCTACACAGACTGCCTACAGCCCTGTGAATAAAGGAATATGTGATGAACACTGCATCTTTGTATCTGCTATGACAGATAATTTCTACTTCAAATGTTTTAATTGAGTTTCAGATATGAAGCATTGCATTTTTAAATGTGTGGATTATAATAGACCCACCTCTGTGTTCGTCCTTCATTCTTTCCTTTACTATACAAAGTATTCCATACTGAACAATCCTACTATGGCACACTTGTCAGCATTTGCTCCTCTAAGCTTGAGTTCACCATGAGTTTCTCCTCCTTCCCTCCTATTCTGGGGTAGGATACGTATGCTGACTGCCTTCTCCTCTTCATCTTTGGTGCCCATCTTACCCACTTCCCCCTAGGGGTATGTTGATCACTGCTCCTCTATATTCCCCCTCCTATTCTGCCCTTTGTATCTTTCAATCCATGTACTTCCTGTGGTGTCAAACACTAAGCTATGTCCATGTTTGCCTCAATTTAATTTCACATCCTTCTCCAACTAATTCCATTTTTTACCCTTTTGATTCACCTTCTCCTCATGTGTTCCTCTTTTATTACCTTTTACCTTTTACAGTGAAGCAATGCTGTCCTAGCCAGTCGTAAATCCTATGCTGTCATTTCCCCCTTCCAAATCCTTTGCTCTACATCTTTTTACCCTCTTGATTTCTCATTTGTGTTTTGATCTGTCCATGTCTTGAATGCAACCTGAACAAGCACAATTTCCAGGTGGTCTCTAAATCTCCCCCTAAATTATTCTTGATTCCTTTATAACACCTACAAATATGTTCTTTCTCCATCCTTATTTTCAAAGCACATGCTTCAGTTCTGTGCTTTTACTGAAACTTCCACCACCTGTTGTCCTTCTAGTTCCTCCCTGCAGTCATTTTACAATATGGAACTATTTATGTAGTAGCCCAAGATGAGAAGGGCTCAAAGTAATTATGTCAGTTTTGCCCACATTTGCAACACCTCTCCAGTTCCCATTTATTTTTCAGTTCTGTATTGCCCTCTCATCCATTTCCCTCTTAATGTCTTTTATATAATTCCTCCTCTGGTTTTCAGTTTCCATCTTATCCACTCTTTTATGAGGACCCTTTTCTATTGCTTCTCCTTTCCTTTTGTCCACCTCCAACACTATTCTTTTCAGTGCTTTGTCTATGCCTCTTGATTCTAACTAGCCTAGCCATGCTTTCATGTACAATGCTTCTCCCTCTTCTTTCACCCTGAACTCATACCCTCACCTGTTATTTTCTCACTAGTCAGTCACTTCTCATTCTTTTCCCTAGAACCCTTTCTTGCACACGAGTGACTGACATAATCCATTTTCCACTCCAGACCACCACTTTACCCACTCTTTTGAAACTTGCCTGCAGCACCCCAATAGCCTTGCTTTCAGGCCCCTTCCCTTCTTGGGCTTCTTCTCCTCCATTTCGTCCATTCTAAACCCTCATCACTGAAGGTGCCAGCATATTGTATAAATAAGTAAATCCCTGTCATCCTGACTGTTTTCTTGCTCTAGGTGACCTTTCCTTCCAAAAATAATTGCATCATACTGTCTTGATGTATTTTATAACCTTGTCTGAATGAACCAGTGGTATGTCTCCCAAAAGATCTTTCCATGGATCTTACAATCATTCTGTCATGTTCACCTTCCCACCATTGTAGAAACCCTCTCTTTCCATGTTGTAACAGGCCTTCTGTCTTTAGCCTCACCATCATGGATCTTACAATCATTCTGTCATGTTCACCTTCCCACCATTGTAGAAACCCTCTCTTTCCATGTTGTAACAGGCCTTCTGTCTTTAGCCTCACCATCATGGATCTTACAATCATTCTGTCATGTTCACCCTTCCCACCATTGTAGAAACCCTCTTTTTCCATGTTGTAACAGGCCGCCTGTCTTTAGCCTCACCATCATGGATCTTACAATCATTCTGTTATGTTCACCCTTCAAACCATTGTAGAAAACCCCTCTTTCTATGTTGTAACAGGCCTTTTGTCTTTAGCCTCACCATCATGGATCTTACAATCATTCTGTGATGTTCACCCTTCAAACCATCGTAGAAACCCTCTCTTTCCATGTTGTAACAGGCCTTCTGTCTGTAGCCTCACCATCATGGATCTTACAATCATTCTGTCATGCTCACACTTCCCACCATTGTAGAAAACCCCTCTTTCTATGTTGTAACAGGCCTTTTGTCTTTAGCCTCACCATCATGGATCTTACAATCATTCTGTCATGTTCACCCTTCCCACCATTATAGAAACCCTCTCTTTCCATGTTGTAACAGGCCTTCTGTCTGTAGCCTCACCATCATGGATCTTACAATCATTCTGTCATGTTCACCCTTCCCACCATTATAGAAACCCTCTCTTTCCATGTTGTAACAGGCCTTCTGTCTTTAGCCTCACCATCATGGATCTTACAATCATTCTGTCATGTTCACACTTCCCACCATTGTAGAAAACCTCTCTTTCCATGTTGTAACATGCCTTCTGTCTGTAGCCTCACCATCATGGATCTTACAGTCATTCTATGTTCACCCTTCCCACCATTGTAGAAACCCTCTCTTTCCATGTTGTAACAGGCCTTCTGTCTTTAGCCTCACCATCATGGATCTTACAATCATTCTGTCATGTTCACCCTTCCCACCATTGTAGAAACCCTCTTTTTCCATGTTGTAACAGGCCGCCTGTCTTTAGCCTCACCATCATGGATCTTACAATCATTCTGTCATGTTCACCCTTCCCACCATTGTAGAAACCCTCTTTTTCCATGTTGTAACAGGCCGCCTGTCTTTAGCCTCACCATCATGGATCTTACAATCATTCTGTTATGTTCACCCTTCAAACCATTGTAGAAACCCTCTCTTTCCATGTTGTAACAGGCCTAATGTCTGTAGCCTCACCATCATAGATCTTACAATCATTCTGTCATGTTCACCCTTCCCACCATTATAGAAACCCTCTCTTTCCATGTTGTAACAGGCCTTCTGTCTGTAGCCTCACCATCATGGATCTTACAATCATTCTGTCATGTTCACCCTTCCCACCATTACAGAAACCCTCTCTTTCCATGTTGTAACATGCCTTCTGTCTGTAGCCTCACCATCATGGATCTTGCAATCATTCTATGTTCACCCTTCCCACCATTGTAGAAACCCTCTCTTTCCATGTTGTAACAGGCCTTCTGTCTGTAGCCTCACCATCATGGATCTTATAATCATGCTGTCATGTTCACCCTTCCCACCATTATAGAAACCCTCTCCTTCCATGTTGTAACAGGCCTTCTGTCTTTAGCCTAAGCTTTTTTTTGTTTTCCTCCCTGTGCCTCTGTCTCACAGACTTACTCTATGTAATTGACTACTAGCTTGGGTTTCCATTTTGCCACATCTATTCTTCTTTATTTTGCCTACCCTGCTTATAACTGTTATATTCCAATTGCATTCCAGGCTATTCCGCACTATAAACTTATCAAAAAGCTCTATGACCCTCTGCGAGTTCTGCCATTATAATATAATCATCTGCAAACTTAAAAAAGGGTCTATATTATATTCTCAAAAGCCGACAATGTTGAATCTGACATTGCCGGCACAAGAATATCGAATGCTCAGAATCTCGAGCGTGTAAACGGAAATCTTCGTAAGGGGAGATTTCTATTTACTGCAATGTAGTGCGGTCTTGGAGTTGGTATATTTAAGTAGCAGGGTGTGGGGGGGTGCAACCCCCCACGTGGGGGTTGCAGGTGGACTTGCCCCCCTGCTTAAACTTGTTAGGGTACTTTTTTCTTTTTTGTCTTTTTATAAGGTCGACGTTTGAAGACATCGACCATATGGTGTCAACCATATGTTGTTCAATGTTTTCAACCGTCACTCTTATAATACAGACCCTAAAAAAATGCACCCCCCTTTCCTTCTCCAAACACTCTAGCTCCTCTTTTAAACTTTTCCTACTATTTCTAATACTATTATAAACAAGTTGGCAGAGAGTGGGCATCCCTGCCTTGCACCATTTTGGATCAGCCCCTTTCTGGTCAGTTTTGAATTAACCAGAATTTCTTCTATTGGATTCTTGTACATGGCATTTAACCCAGTTTATGAATTTGTCTGCTGCTCCTTAGATTTTTCAGAACTTTTAATGGGACTTTCCATTCAACTTATTTGAAGGCCTTACTGATGCTGAATTGGACCAGCCACATCTCTTCTCTTCTGCCATCTTTTCCATAAATGTGAAATTATCCACTAGCTGTTTACAGGTATCTTTTCTAAATTAGTCATTTATGACCCTTGTTTATGTATATCTTGGGGAATCCTCTTGATTCATAAAGACAAAAGCCTTTTTGCCAGAATTTTGGCACCCATATTAATAATGAGCATCAGCCTAAATGTTCCTAAATGCATTATTTTGTATAATTTCTGTTGGGAGCAATATTACCTTTGCTTACCAATTTAGTTTTGTAAGGATCTAGCCAACTTTCCTTCACCAACCCTTTTACCGTTTTATACAAGTCAGCTGGTCACATATCCACCTTTATGAGTAAACCACCTTCATGAATAATCCTCCTTCATGCATTGAAAGCCCTTCCTGCCTCCTTTTCTATGATGCCGTTAGCCTTTGCTATCTCAGTGATCTTTCCCCACCTCTATCCTGTTTCTTCTTCTCATCTGTAATCTCCCTATTCAGCATTTTCTTACAGTGTTAATTTCCTGTTTTTCTTTCCAAGTGTCATGCAAGAAATCTACCTATTTTGAATACTTATTCCCACCACAGTTCCTTCCTTTGCACCATTTCTGCCTCAGTGTTTGTCAGTTCTCTCAGCTTGAATTCACAAATTCCACTCTATACTACAACTTGCTGTGAGGGAAAAGTTAGTTTGCTTTTGCTTTCTTGTATTTTGTATTACTTTATTGCTTTCTTCTATTTTGTATACTGTGATTTGTTTTCTTTACACTCTGTTTTACTTGTATTCTGCTTTTACTTCCATATTAAAACAAGGAAATAGATAACAGCTGTGTCTCTTGTGAGTCACACAGAATTGTTTTCCTACCCTCCCACCCTGGTGCTGTTGTGTTCTTAAGCTCAACTGTCTTTCTAGTTGCCTGCTCCTCATGTTAATTTGACCACCTATCTGCTTCTCTCTCCCCTTTCAATGGTTGTTGTAAGCACAAAATTATCATTTTGTGAAATCACTCCCCTTCAACTATTTAAATGTATTGGCTGTCCCATTGTATTCCATAGAACCAGAATACAAAGTGTCCACACCCTTTCAATCTATCTTGCTCTTTTAAAAATTAGTGACTCTCCACTTAGGCAGCTAAAGCTTAAGTTACCCCCTCTCATATCTAACTGCTTAGTGCGCAATGCAGTGCTTAGGATATTAACCCATTTTTCGCATCTTACCTTTAAAATCTGCAACATCTATTGCAAGACCACTAATTATTGGAGAGCCCACATTCTGCCTCTCAGTAGTAATCTTGGGATTAGTACTTCTATTTTCTCCTGGTGAGAGAAGGAGCACAGAGACATTATTTCCTGGAGATTACTGAGCCTAATAACTGCTTCATAGGTGACAGCTTGGAATTTGTGCTTATATTCTTCTCCTGGTGACAGAAGGAGCAGAGTGCATTGATTCCTGACTGTTTCTGGTTTGGCATTGAGTGCCTGGGCTTGATGTTCCTGATTGGTCTGGTGACTATTTAAAGGCATCTACCAGGAAAAGGATACAACAAGCCTACAGACCTTTGCATCATCTGGGACAAGACTGTGAATTACCAAACAGGATGTGGCCTGCTTCTCATTATGGGATTGGTGCTAATGTTTTGCTTCTGCTGAGAGAAGAAGCAAAGGAGCACTGTATTCCAGCAGAGTAAAGGTGTGGTGAGACCAGCACTACTAGTAGCCATTCAGGTGACTCCCCTCTTTTCATCATTCTTGATAAGCTAATTATTTGTTTTCAGTAAGTACTGCTTGATTTGTTTCTAACTTCAGAATATCTGCCTAAATACTTCATCCTTAAATTTTCAGGGTCTACTTATTAGTTTCCCCTCAGGTGTTTGCCAGTACCCCGTATAGTATAGACACAGACACCTTGAATGACATTTTTCCTGTAAAAGCACAACTGAAATTTCACCAGTACCTAGTTGCACACAGGACAGCTAATTTGCAGTGACAAACACTGTCCCGAGAGTTGCAAACCAGATACACCTGACATTGCTTTATATTCTCACTCAACTGTCTAATCAATAAAAAAGGGTCTGTTGCCATGAATATGAACTTTCCCACTATCTCCGTTACCGATTGGTGGATATGGGCATCTTAAGGTGATGCAGAAATTGCCTGATAACCAGTTAATTCTCAAACAAACTGATATGGTAACTGGTATGGCATTTACACAATGTCACTGGAGGCAAAGCTCTCACATAAAGGTACTCCTAATGTCAATAAGGTTGTCAGTAGTACACACGCTGCACCCATCATACATAATACACAGCAGACATAAAGACCCACATATGCTGAGGCACTTAAATATAACCTTTCTAAACACCACAGACCTCCTAGATGAAGTACATATAACAAATACCCTAAGCTAGGCCAGAATGCATTCTTTCAAAACAACACCCACATCAGCACACACAACCACATCTTATGGAGCCTCTACATCTAAGCCTATAAGGCAAGCCACCACACAATCCAACATTCTGGTCATTGAAGACTCCATCATGAAACACACTGATGCCCGTCTCACCAGGCTGAGTAAGTAGATAGTCATGGTCACCTCCTTATCAGGGGCTAGGATCTGCCACATTACGCACATACTCAGGTTATTGGACCACAAGTGCCAGTATGACTGAGTCATAGTCCACAGATCTCTCAACCATACCAAATTCCTTGGTATTTATCAGTTTTGAGGGCAAAATAATGGGGTGCCATGAATTCCCGAGTGGCCCCTTTAATTCCCAATTTTTTTTATTATTTTTTTTTATGTACAGCTTTAAATTTATGGTTGATGTCACCATGCCAGCCTACAGGGGCATGCGTGGTGACATCAGCTTCGTGTGACAAGACTCAGATGAAATTGTTTTGTAGGGAAATAGGGAATATAGCAGCAAGGCATCAATTGGAGCAGCGTTGTGCTGTTGTGCACAATTTAAGTTCTGCAGCGTCTGCCCAGCACCCACTTGTGTCCACAGGTCAAGATGAGAAAGCCTCTAGGTAAGAAAAAAGTTTTGTAGGTAGTGCGGAGCTGGGGGTGGGGACAGCTTGCTTCTTAGTAAGTCCATGTTGGATTTGTAAGTACGTATTTTCAGTTCTAAATAATGCTGCTCTAATGTGTTTGCATCAGGGCTTAGTCCATAATGAATGTGTTGCTTGCTGCTTAGTCCCATAGTCTGGGTTGTGCTGCTTTTTCAATTCAAATGTTTGGCTTTAGTCCATCTTTTTCAGGATATGTTTTTGTGAATTGAATTGCTGCTTAATGCTTGTGTGATTGCAATTCAAATGCTGCTTAGTCCATTAGCGTATTGTATACGATTCAAACACGTGTGTGTAGGAAGCTCACTTCTAAGTAAGCCCATCCATGTTGGATTCAAATGCTTGGGTTGGGTTTTGGATTCAAATGCTTGCTTGCTGCTTCCGTCTTTTTTAGGAGATGTGTGCGTGAATTGAAATGCTGCTTAATGCTTGGGTCGCCATGTATGTGATTACTGCAATTCATATGTTGCTTAGTCCATTAGTGTATTCCATACATATATATATATATATATATATATATATATATATATACACACATATGGGTCCTCTTTTAAAGTTCGAAATACCAAAATCTCGAGTTTTGAGATACCAAACTCAAAACATAGAGATTTTGGTATCTCGAAATTCAAAAGTGAAGAAAAAAAAAAAAAACAGCACCGCCCACACTACTTTAATATGCCAACTCTGAGATCGTGCTACAGTGAAGAGAACGGTAAGTGGAACAGGAGCATTACTGCTCTCTTCACTGTAGCGCGATCTTGGAGTTGGTATATTTAAGTGGGGGGGGTGCAAGGGGGGCTTGCCCCCCTGCAAAAACATTATAGTAGCTGTGGGGTTTTTTTAATTTCGTTCACTTTTAACTTTTGAGATACCAAAATCTCGATGTTTTGAGTTTTGTATCTCAAAACTCAAGATTTTGGTATTTCGAAATTTAAAAGTAGACCCAGATATAATGTGTGTGTGTGTGTGTGTGTGTGTGTGTGTGTGTGTGTGTGTGTCTGTCTGACTGTGTGTAGCAGTCAAGTATAACTGTGGTTAGTGTTACTCAGGCTAAAACCCTGAGCAAGAGCGTGAATTCTCTACCCATGTCATTTGTGAGCTATGGGCCCAACTCCTCAGAATGTCTGAAATACTTTTGGTCTGTTCCTCTTAAAATGTGTGGTTTTCTAGCAAATCAGTGAGAACTGAATTAACTAATGATAGCCACTTAAGGTTCAGTCTTCCTGTCTTTCAGGAAATGCATGGTTGCACAAAACATTTTATTCTCGCAACTTTCCAAGATTATACAAGGAATGTTTAAAATGTGACCACTCAAAACATGAAAACTCCACGAACAAAGTAATAATAAAGGACACTGCAGACCATAGTGCGAAAAAAAACAGACACCACTCTTAGTGTTTTCACCCACTTTAATCACAAGTAAACTTCATCAGAAAACCAACACTATCCATCCAAAAGCCTTAATAAATACTCCAAAAATTTGTCACGATACAAATAATTAAGAATTAAAGATACATACAAAACATGTCCAAAATAGCGAATGTGTCACTCAAAATACATAAACATCAAAAATGATGATTCACAGTTTAAACTTGTATGTAAAATACATCAGTAAATATCATGCATTATAAATAAAAATTAAAAATGAATAATCCAAACCAAATAAATTGAACCTAACCCTCCTGGATGTCAAGGTCTCTGTAATTGTAAGAAACACTTGATGTTTACCATCTCATTTAATCCAGGTGGCTGGTCCGCTATCAATAAAATTTGGCAAGGACTTTCTTTACACTCTAGTATAGTTTTAAAATTCCCACTAAAAGAGGCTCTCTCAATGTGTTCTAACACAAAAAACAAAAACTTCTTAAAATCAGTGCAAATAACTGAATGTTTAGCCAAAGCATTGGAAACATCTTTTTTCATTCTCTATTTATTTATTTATTGGACATGTGTTAACCGGGTTGGTCCAGCTGGGCAGGAGCCCGTTTTCAGTGGAGACCCGAGGAGAAAAGCTCCAATTACAAAAACAATTAGGATAACATAGGTAACAAAAAATAGAAAGTACCATAACCAAGTATAACTCCAAAACATATTAATACAAATATGACTCAAACATATTTAGATTACAGCAAGATGATTTTCTCAAAGAAATGAGTATATGAACTCCTAATGTTTTTTTTATGTACAAACAAGATATATACAAGTGATCAAACAAGTGATATACAAGTGAATCAGATTTCTTGCATAGACTTCATAGGAAGGTATAGGTGCTTTCAGGAGTTCAGAGGGAAGGAGCACCAATTGTATAAAGGGGAAATATCAGGTAGGTTCTAAGCAGCATTATTGCTAATGTGTGTTCATACACTCTCTGTTTCAATGCCCTTATAGTTTTTACCCACATAAAAATGGGTGCAAGAATTACAGTGAGCAACATAAATAACATTAGTGGAGTTTCAAGTGGAACGACCCCTAGCCCAAAAAGTTCTATTGATGTGACTAAACTTGACAGAATTACTACCTGAGATAAAGCTGCATTGTCGACACTGACCACATAGAAACGTACCAAAATTACTAGCCAAATTAATGAGGTCAGTGTGAGTGCATCTTAATATTTACAGTTCTTTTAAAAGTGAACAAAGGTCTTTCACCAAAATCCCTAGCTAAATCTGGATTGTCGAATATTACCTTCCAGTTGTCTATAAGTGTCTGCTTAATCGAATGCATCTCATTAGAAATGGGGACAGAAAAAGCTATCCTATAATTACCAAAGTTGACCCCATCCAAATAACAATAATTCCTTAATGTAGGCACATCCAAAAATGTTGGGGTCAAAAAATTCTTCCCACAAAATCGGACAAGCAACACCATTCCTAAGGGCAAACACCTCAAAAACGATGTTATCAAGTTACCTTGAATCATAACCCCTCTGTTCAAAGATCCTAAACAATCTCCTGGCTTCTGTAAAAAAAAGTCTCCTGATCACTAGTCAATTGACTCAACCTAATAAATTAACCTTTAACAACTGCTCTCTTCATATGGTCAGGGTGCAGGCTATCTTTGTGCAAATATTGGTTAACAAAGGTGGATTTTCTAAAAATAGTACTTGTAAACCATTCATTATCCAGGTCAATGCCTAAATGAATGTACAAAAAATCAATTTCCTTACCAAAGTGACCTATGGTGAACTTCAAAAAGCTAGTAGAATTGTTTAAGTCATGGACAAACAGGGAAAAAGAATCAAAGTCACCACTCCATAAAAAAAAGATCATCTATATAACGTCTACAGAAAAGTATGTTCTCCACCTTTGGATGAGTGGTGAGAAACTTCAACTCCACATTGCCATCCCTCTAAAGATAAATATACCTCAAGGCTGGTCAAACAGGGCACTGCACTTGAGCTACTCCTTGTTCAAATCACCATAGGCAAAATCCAATACCAGGTTGGCCTACTTCTCAAAAGGTACTATAATGCATTTCTTGGCAGTGACTTTTAAGCCTTGTCTATGCTAGAACTTCCTTAACTGTATTCCCATCCTGAGGGAATTCAAGACTGCTGCCAGTTTGCAATCATCTGTGAACTTTGTCAGTCAGAGGCCTTTGACACTGGTTTTGGCCTCCAAGAATTAGATGCCATAGAGGAGCAGTCCCAGCCCAGAGCTCTGAGGGGCTCCACTGATGACTGTCATCTTTGTGGAGCTGGCCCTATCAATCATAACCTTTTTGCTCCTATCTGTGAGCCAGATAGCTATCCAGCATGTTGTTAAGGGGTTTATGCTTACTTCCATATGTTGGTTAGCAATGCCTGATTGGAGTATTGTATCAAACGCTAGGCAGTATGCACCAGTTTCCCTTCATCCATTGCCTTAGCGACCTTTACAAAGAAGTCTACCAGGTACAGTAAGCATAACCTTGCTTTGACAAAGCCATACTAGGATGGATCCAGTGTCTGGAGATCTCCTATGTCCTTGTTGATAATGTCCATGCTAATTCTTTCCATGGCTTTGTAAATACGACTAGTCAGACTAATTGGTCTGTAGTTTCTTGGATGTGTTGACGGTCATCCCTTATGAAGGAGGATGACCATCAGTGTCCTCCACTCTTGTGGCACAAAGCCTGTTTTAAGATGGTAGTTAAATAGTGACTCCAGGTGTCCTGATAGTCATATTTTAGACTGCTCAGGAGACATCCCGGGATGTTACATGGGACTATTAAGGCTGTGTTCTTGACTTTAGCTAGCACAGCCAGGACATGCTTCCTAATTATAGTTGGAGAGGTAATGTTTGAGGGTGTTTCTTGGGAGGATGCTTGGAGGTGAAATGGGGTAAAGTTGGAACTGAAGTTCTCCACTAATAAAGTTGTTATATCATCAGACTTGGTGAGTATGGCACCATTAACCATCAGTTCCAACACATTGGTGTGTGCTTTCCTTGAGGTTTTCAACATAGCTAAAGAAGGCTGTATGGTTATGTTTCACCTGGAATGCTATCTTAACCTCAAAACTGGTTTTGTTTTACCTAATTAGCCATCTTAGTTGCCTATGAAGTTTGAGGAGAGAGTTTTTATCTTTATGGAAATTGCCCTTCCATTCTATTCCTGATTTTTGTAATTTTTTTTGTTATATACCCTCTTTAATTTGGGATACCGCCAGGGCAGTTTGTTTCTGGGGCTAGTTCAGGGCTTACTGCTTGTAGGCACAGCAGCCTTTATGCAGCCATTGTCATGGTTGTACAGAGTTTCTGAGAGCAATTCAGCATAGTCTGCTGTGTTCTTGGGATTTGGAGGGGCATTGAATTTTGACAAACCTTCACTTAATAAAAGGTAGTTTGCCTTGGAATAATTGTTAACTATTACTGGCTTTACTGAGGTTATGGAGATGACTTTGATTTTGAAGCTTTACGGTTGAACCTTACAATGGAGGAAGAAACATAGGAGAGGTGCTGTGTTCTCCCATATTTTGTGAGTACGTGGTCCAATAAGTTGGAGCCTCCAGTGGGCGTAGTCAATATCTGGTCAAGGGTGTTTGTATTTATGAAGTCCAGGAATTTCTGTGAGTGTAGATTTGAGGCCATGGAGGATTCCCAGTCTACAGAAAGCTATAGTTTCCCATGAGTAGGATGTTAGGTTGAATGGTAAGTGTCTCTAGTAGGTCCAAGTATTCATTGTGAGTTTCATGGGAGATGGATGACCCTATAGTTGGCTAGAATATGGTAAGGGACTTTGTCTATGGTGATCTGCACATGGAGGAACTCCAGCAGATCATCCCTGTTTGACCAACCTAGAGGTCTGCTTGTTACTGATGTATATCAAGACACCTCCACCCTTGTACAGGCCGGGGTACTCTGCTCTGCCTTAAACCATGTATCTGTAACTGCACAGATGCATAATTTCTTCAGTGTGAGGAAGCTTGAAGGGATTACATTTGTTTTAGGCTCCTGGCATTGAGCAGTAACAACTTGAAGTCCAGTTGAATTGATTTAGCTATATCAGTGGGTATGTCAGTTTGGCATTGCCTAAAAAAGGCACCATGGAAGCAAATAAAGTTTTAGCAAATATTCTATAGCCTAGTGGTAACAGATGCAGGCCATCCTTAGCAAAGCAATGTGGTCTATTAAACATGTCCTACCAAGCTGACAAATATCGCATCCCTTTGAATGATACCAGAAAGACAGCAAATTATTAAAAACAATCATCTTTTGCTCATATCTTGGCATCATCCTTGGTAATGTTAATATGCTACTCAATACTATGCTCAAACCAGCCTGAGACACATAGTCTGAGTGATCCATAATGTCTCTCTCCATATAGTCCAGGGAGGTATGTCTCAGGTCATTTTCACCTACATGGACTCTGATGAAATTATACGGTTATCTATGGTGTATTGACTTGAGTGAGTGAGTGGGTGATTTGGTGAATTCTGGCTTCAGATAAGCAACTAACCACTATCTCCTCCTTGTCCAGTCTGGTTAGAGGGGCATCAGTATGTCCTGTAATGGAGTCCCATATGACAAGAGTCCTGAGAGGTGTTTTTGCTTGCCTTAGGGCTTAGTGTTTGGGGCCCCATTGTGTGTGACTGCATGTGTGGTGTTGGGGGTTGTTTTTTTCTGAGTGCATTTGAGATTGCTAAGGCATAGCTTTGCAATGGGCTGTCTAGGCATTCTTTGTTGTTTAGGATGATGCTTTTAAGTGCCTCAGCATATGTTTTTCTATGTATCTGTTGTGTGTTATGTGAGGTGGGTATTGTGTGCTTCATTTCAACAACTTGTTGCTGGCTTGTACGTGAGAGTTTTGTCTCCAGTATCATTGTGTAAGTACACCTCTCACATATTGTGTCTCTTTCTTTGAGGATGAAGTGGTTGTCAGTATACACGAGACAATTTGGAAATAAAACAAAACAGCATCAGAAACAAAGTGTAGGCAAAAATTAAAAAATACTGTTTAATAAAACAAAACTAGTATGACATTAAAAGTAAAAAGGTAAGTGCTTTCGCACAATGTGTGCTTTTTCAGACAAACCATTCTATTGGGCTCCACATTTAAATACACGTGATGATAGAAATGCATTGGCTAGACACATCTTAAAGCATGGTTTATAACACGAGTTTGTTTTTCAGGCTATAGAAATAGTATACATGGGGCCACGTGGAGGGAATCTTAAGAATTTCACTGAGGGAACTGCATTGGATAGTGAGGCTGCAGGTGGACAAAAATCCGGGCCTCAGTCATAAGGTCTCTTTTAAGACCCATGCTCAAGTCTAGAGATTTGTATAGGTAATAGGTTCATAGATAAGTACTAGGCTATCTGCCCAAGTGCATTTATAAGCCTAGCCAGAATGTGTTGGCTTTCGCCACCCCCCCCAGATTAGTTCCCTGTGCCCCTGTCCAGCAGAGCCATTAGTTCCCTGCGTTACTGTCCAGCAGAGCCACTGCAGTGATCTCCAGGGTAAATTTTCTGTTTCCCATCCACCCATCAAGGTTTCTCTTGAAGAGTGTTAATGAGGGGCTCTGCCTGATATATATTGGAATCCTGTTCCAAAGCATGGAGAGTCTCTGGGACAGGAATCTATCCCTCCAGTATGTCCTATTGATCATTGTGGTGAGGTTTATATCTCTAGAGCATGTGCCTCTCTGGGATTTGTTTTTTTTTAGGTGGAGCATGTCCATAAGTTCTGGGTTGGACATGGCCTTGTATGTCAGGCAGAGATCACCTCTGAGTAAGCGGTATGCAACCGAGTTCAGCTGGAGTTTCTTGAGTCGGGCTGCCTAGGGCATCTGTTTGAGGCCAGTAATCCTATTGGTGAGTTACGTTTGTGGTCTTTCCAGCTATTGCAGGTGTCTTGTAAGGTACATCCCAAATGGGGCATTGTATTCTATGATGGGTCTAATGAGTGATGAGTAGAGAGGCACAATAACCTCTTTTGTTCTAGATGCGAGCCCTTTTGTGATTAGGTGGGCCACATAGAAGGATTTTCTAACCACCTTGGCAATATGATTATCAAAGGAGGGATTACTATCTACTTGGATACCCAGATCCCTTATTACATTTTTGATATTTAGGGGACTACCACCTATGTGGTAGTTCGTGGGTACTTTGTTTTTCCCAAAGGGGATGACTATATCACTTTTTGCCATTTAGTTTCAGGCCATGATTTTGACACCAGGTATCCATCTCAGTAAGACCCTTCTGGAAGGTGTCTGTATCAGCCGGGGAATCAATTATGGCCCCTAGTTTGCAGTCATCTGTGAACTTGGTCAGCCATAGTCCTCCTATGCTTGCCTGTACCTCTGAGAAGTATATATCGAACAGGATGGGTCCTAGGACTGAGCCCTGGGGGATGCCATTTGTAACCAGTTTAGAGTTGGACATAGAGCCTGCAACTCTCACCATGTGGGTTCTATCCATGAGCCAGTTGGCAACCCATCTTGTGATGTAGGGGTTTATGTTCAAGCTGGTGAGCTTGTCTATAATACTAGAATGGGGAATGGTGTCGAAAGCCTTTGCGAGGTCTAGGTAGGCTGTGTGGACCTCCTTTCCCTCGTCTAATGCCTTGGTAACTGTCTCAAAGAAGTCCACCAGGTTTAGGAGGCATGATCTGTCCTTAACAAAGCCAAACTGGGTAGGGTCCAAGGTTTGGAGGTTCTCAATGTCTCTGTTAATGAGTTCCATGATAATGTGCCCATAGCCTTGCAGACCAAGTTAGTCAGGCTTATAGGGCGATAGTTCCCAGGGCCTGTTGTGGCTCCATCTTTGTGGAGCGGGATAACTATTGCTGTGCGCCATTCTGTGGGTACATAGCCTATAGAGAGGCTGAGTTTGAACAGTGTCTTTAGGTGAGGGGTTAGTTCATTTTGGAGCTCTTGTTAGACACAGCCTGGCCCACTGTCCGGTCTCATTGAAGCTGCATTTTTGGCTTTGGATAGGGCTGTTTTAACCTGTGTGTCGGTGATTGATGGGGCCCTACATTTTTCTGGTATGGTTATCGGCCCTTTAGGGGGTGAGAGGGGGGTGAAGTTTGCACTAAACCTGTCTGCCAGAATGTTGGCAATATCAATCAAGTTCAGTGTATTTTGTGCCATTCTGCACTAACCCAAAGCAGATCTGAGAGTTTCCACTTAGGTTCTTGACATAGCTAAAGAATGCTTTGTGGTTATCTTTGGAGTCATTGGCAATTTTTCTTTCAAAACTAGCCTTGGATGATTTAATGAGGGATCGTAGTTTCTTGCTGATACTGATCAGGGATGTCTTCCCTTCTTGGGATTTTACTCTTTTCTGTACTAGTTTCCTCCTTCTGTTGTATAGCTTGTTTATGGCAGGGGTCCACCAGAGTGGTTTTCTTTTCTTGGAGGAGTGATTCTTGGTTTTACTTGGGATAGCACAATCCATGCATTTCTGCAGATGCTCATAGAGTGCCTTTGTAAAGGATTCAGCAGCTGGGACAACACTGTCCTTTA
Organism: Protopterus annectens; assembly: GCF_019279795.1. Taxonomy (NCBI): domain Eukaryota; kingdom Metazoa; phylum Chordata; order Ceratodontiformes; family Protopteridae; genus Protopterus; species Protopterus annectens. The sequence continues at coordinate 1,707,151,111 of NC_056729.1, read as the reverse complement.
GCATGGGGGCTGTGAACCTTTCCACCTCAGTCTTAGATAACATGAAGTTTGCTTTTGAAAAGTTTTTCATGGTGGTTTCCTTGACTGGGAGTGGGGGCGGAATGTGGATATCCAGAGTGATTAATCTATCGTCTGATCTAACCAGCGAGGGGTTGACCTCTGGTGTGGAACACCGGTCACCCATGTTGGTGATGACCAGGTCCAGTATGTTGTTCCATCTGGTAGGGGTGTTGACTAGTTGATCTAGGGCATTCAAGTTTATAAATTCTAGGAAGCATTGGGCAAGGGAGTTAGTACTTGAGTAGTTCTCCCAGTTTATGTTTGGGTAATTGAAATCACCCAGTATTAGGGTGTTTGGTAGGACCTTCATATTTCCCAGTGTCTCCAGAAATGCGGAATGGGGGTCCTGGGTCACGGTGGGTGATCTGTAGCAAGCTACTATTTGGATTGCAGTTTTGCCCATTGTTAGTTGCACATGGATGATCTCTGATGCATTGTGCTGCGCCACTAATCTGAAGGTGTGGGTATCCTTGATGAATATGGATACACCCCCGCCTTTTGTGTTTCGGTCCTGGTTCTGTGGCTGAAAGGTATGGTATGAGTTATAGCCTAATAGTGCTGGGGTGCTCTCAGGAGTCTTAAACCAGGTTTCTGTTACTGCACAGATGTTGATGTTCTCCATACTGAGGAGTGCCTCAAGTGCGTGCATTTTGAGGTTTAGACTTCTGGCTTTGAGTAGCATTACCCTCAGTTTTTGGTTACTTGTGCTATTTATGGTGGTGGGTTTGTCTTTTGAGCCTTGCCTAAAAAAGGCACTATGGGGGTGGCAAGAGCATTGGCCAGTATTCAAAAGCCTATGGGTGACAGGTGCAAGCCATCTCTTGCGAAGCAACGTGGCTTGTTGAGCATGTCATCCCAGGCAGGCAGATACTATATCCCCTTTGAATGACACCAGAAACTTAAGACAATTGTTGAAATTGACCATTTTTTTCTTTATACTGTGGCATCATTCTTGGTGAGGGCAGGATGCTACTTAGGGTCAGGGTTATACCAGCCTGGGCTACATGATCAGAGAGCTCTTCCATGTCTCTTTTCATGTAGTCCAGGGAGGTACGTCTCAGGTCATTCACACCAACATGGACAATGACAGAGTCATATTTGTACTTGTTCTGGAGTGACCTGAGTGCTTGTGTTATGTGGCGGATCCTGGCTCCCGACAGGCAGCTAACTGTAACCTTCTGCTTGTCCAGCCTAGTTAGTGGGACATCAGTGTGCCTGGCTATAGTCACCTATTACTAGTGTGTTGGGTATGTTAGTTTGCCTTAAGAGCTGTGATTGCATGGCAAACTGATTATGTGAATTATGTGTTTCATGGTTGGTGATGGGGTGTGGAGGTTGCTTGGATGTCTGCTGTGGAGGTCTCTGTTGCTTTTGCAGATTTTTATTTAGAGCCTCTGAGTATGTTTATATGTATTCCTGTGTGTTATTTGCCGGTGTTGGTTTATTAGGTCTGTGTGAGACTGGTGGTGTGTTGCAAGTATTACCCTTCTCCTCTTGACTGTCAGTTCCAGTCGTGGGTTGAGAGAGCTTTGTCTCCAGTTTGGCTGTGTAATTGCATCTCTCACATATATTAGTGTTTGGTGGTAGGAGGAGAGGGTTGTCTGTGTACATGAGGCAGTTGTAACATTGCCTCAAAATGCCCAGATTCACCAGTTGGACTGGAGAGTACACCAAAAACTGCCCTTCTGTTCTGCTTGGACAATATTACATTGACATTTGTAGACTTTTGATTGGTGAATTACAAGCGGGTGGTGCATGGGGAAATAGAAGGCTAGTGAGGGTGCTCTTTTGGGGCAGATTATGCTAAATGATACTAAATTCTACTAACTTTAATGTTTACACAATACTGAATTCTACTAAATCTGTAGGTATTGCCACTCGAGGTCCATCTAGCTACTGTAAGTTTGGAAGTGCACATGGTATTCGCTTTATATTTACAGCTTTACATGGTACAGTTTTATGGAATGTTCTTTAGAGAAAATTGGCTTTCTAGGTCTTTGCTACTGTACAGGGCATTGCTAGCTGCCGCTGCGAGGTGAGCAGTTTCATGCAAATGTACCAAATTTATAGCAGCACAGGAAAAAAAAACAGAAAACTAACTATTGTGCCCCTGGGCCGATAAAATGACTACACTATGAGACCTTTTGACTTTTTCCTAACTCATATAGTCCAGGCAAGCACCTCCTGCCACAAGATGAATAAACACAGTCCTCTTACTGTAAAAACACAGTAAAAGAGACCCACAAGTACAATGCTACCACAAAGTAATTAAACAGGTAGGTGGAATTCCCTTTCTGAAGGAGATTTCAAGACAACAGTCTTATAGCAGTAAAAGAGAGGTACAGCTTTTTTTTAATACAAAAATACAGTGTAATGTGCAAATAAAAGCAGGAAACAGTAGGAATCAGTCAAAATAAAATAAGCAAGTGTGATTTAGCAATTAAAAGTACTTACCTTTGCCTAGATGGCATTGGATACAAATAAAATACTTCTAGAAAACAGTCTAGGAATCCCAACTTTGCTGAGCTCTTGGGAAATTAGCAGGAGACAGACTATAATAAAGGAGATTTACTCAAGATAAATACTTGTTTGCTGGGAGGGTATCTTGGAACTATGGAAAAAACTGGGTGGGACATTCCAAAGACATGCGTCTGGAGCATTTCTCCCCAGGCCTCCCCTGAAAATGGACTCTATCCAGTCGGACATTCCCAGTAAACAAATGTTAAATATATAAACAGGTCTTTATATTCTGCTGCTCTCCATTTCCCTTCATCCCATGTCCATTTCCTTCTGCTCTCTTTTCTTATGTCACGTGCTTAATATAATGCCAGTGGGGTGTGGTCCAACAGACTTCCTTCCCTAGTTCCTGTTTCCATTCCCATTAAGAACCAGTCCAACCTACTCTGCTAATCACTCCCGTCAATATAAATTTGAACTGGGTGGCTTCCATATGTCTTGTTTGTCCAGCTGTCTATTGGCCACTCCCTCTCCATTTCCCATTTCCTGCTTTATTTACTTATCCTTACCTTGTTTTCATAGCGTCTACTTCATCCTTACCTTGTTTTCATAGCCTCTACTGCATCCTTACCTTGTTTTCTTAGCCTCTATTTTCATCCTTACCTTGTTTTCATAGCCTCTACTTCATTACCTTGTTTTCATAGCCTCTACTGCATCCTTACCTTGTTTTCATAGCCTCTACTGCATCCTTACCTTGTTTTCATAGCCTCTACTTCATCCTTACCTTGTTTTCATAGCCTCTACTTCATCTCACTCTCCTTGTTAGATCAGCCAACACCCACTCATGTCATCTACTCTTTTATCCATCTTCATAAGCAGCTCCAACTAAATAATATAGCTACCTTACCCACAGTTTTCCCTATTTCAAGTATTGTATAATTCTTTAATCCGAATTTTTCTGCTTTTCCTTTTCAGTTTTATTGCCTGCAGCCTACCTGTTTCAATACCTATGTTATCAAGCTTTTCTATTATTCTTCCCTTTTATGATGCTACATTCCACGTTAATGCCTTGATACCACCTCACACTTTTCTCCTTCCGTTTTCCCCTTTCTACATCACAAATCCCATCTCATGATGAGGTGGACAGGGTCCCCTGTAAGTCACACCCCATTGTACCATTTCTGTTTTTTGCCTCTATGCTCCATGCTTGACCTCACTCCACTATTTCTCTCCCAGCCCTGTCTGTCCCTTCCATGAGATAATCACTCTTTGCCCTGCAGGTCTCTACACCACCCCTTTACCCTCTATTCGTCCAGTCCAGCCAGCTTACACTTGGCATTTATCCAGCTCTTCCTCTATTCATGGGGAAAATGGATCAGGATTACCCTTTATTACACGTATCTTGCTGTCTTTCTCTATCTCACCCAAGACCCTCATTTGTGTTTCATATGTCCAAGGTACAGTGAATATCATTCCTTGCTAATACTAATCTGCTGCACTGTGTCAGCATCCATGAAATCCTGATGGGATATATCATGAAATTACCAAAATGAAACTATCCAGCTCTGTGAAAGCACACCTCCTCCTAGTGAGCAATTTCATAGCCCTTCATGTTTTCATCTGTCGATCTACAGGGTAACTATGTTTAAAGTATTTAAAATATTCCACACTCAAACATCTGCTACTCATTTGCTAATGCTGAGGGGATGGTTCAAATCACAAGATGAGATAGACTGATAAAACATAGAGAAACCCATTAAAATACTCTGTGAAAGAGTCATACAATAAAAAAATCCTGATATTTACACCATATCCTCACGGAGCTATAACTCAAGTCAGTTTGTACAAATGAAATAATGTCAGATGATAAAATAGTCAGTCAGCCCATTCTTCCTTACTTCCCTTACTCACCATGTTGTATAGGAAGTTACTGTCAAGTTTGTCCAGAGGGAGGATGCAATCATGAAATTAATGTATCATAAGCCTAAGATAAACTAGGCAACATCTGCATTGTTTGTACAAGGAGTTAAAACATACTATTAAAATGCCTCCTACCTCCTATTACTATTCCTATCATTACTAAAGTGATGTGAAAAAATATATCATATACATTAACCATATTATTTTTATTGCATAGCACATTATTGGAGATTGAACTAAAGTTCCTGCGACTAAATTAGTCTCTAATTTTATGATTTTGGGAATAGTGTGCCAGTAAAAATGGGAAATATTGGAGTGTTTATTCTTGAAAATGTTTTATTGCCCCACCTTGTACAAGTCGTAAAACATAACTGAGCATAAATTTCAATTATAACTGTCAAGTTAGGCGGCCTAATGGTTAAGGTGTTTGCCTTACAAACACAAGGTGCAGGGTTTGAGTTTCACAAGAGATAATTGGCTAGGCTTGCAAGGGCATTTAGCCTAGTACTAACCTATGAATCTCCTTCTACTTTTCTACTAAGAGGGTTGGTTTACTATGCCAAAGGAAAACCTAGACACCAGGGCATTTTCCACTTTCTTTAATAAGTACATTGTAAAGAGCTTCACACAATTGTAGGGCAATCTGTTATCTAATAAAATCAGTTTAGACATTTCCAGGAAGAAAAAGTGTTCCAAGGGTTTCTATAGCCTTGGGCTGTTTAGTCTTTCCTCACTTTTTTTCTCCAACTTTAATATATCAAGGTAGACAGGCTTATCATGTTTTCTATAGTTCTCCTGTGCATTCCTGTGTTGTAGTTTTATTAATCTGCATTGTTGTTCATGTATTAGTTTTTACTTTGAATTAGTCAACTGCCGGTACCTTCTAAAGCTACTTCACTAATCCATTGTGTCTCATGTTTTACTCACAGACATAACTGTTATGAGGTTTGGTAATGTGCTACATGTTAAATTACCGAATTGCCTACTAAAGTGGCCGAAGGCCGTTGGTTCTATTCCAGCAGCAGGTAGGCAGACTGCTGACACTGCAGTGCAGCAGAAGGGGGGAGGGGGGTCTGCACTCCTGAGTGCATCATCCTTCAGCAAATACTCTCAAAATCTTGAACTTAGGTGGATGTAAAAGATTCCACAAACACTGACTGAGGAGAGTAGGGGAAGTACTTGCCTTGGCCAAACTTCCCCTGGCAGTATGAATATCACCTTGGGTCTCCAATGAAAAAGAGATCACTAGCCTAGTGGGACTAACCTAGACAATGAAGGATAAATAAAATAAAAAAATAAAGTCTGAAAGGTGTTGTCTACCTATGTTTAGTATGTTGCTACACTCTGCCTCTTTCAAAGCATTTAATAGCTGCTCCTTTTGCATTTCCTTCTTGATCCTGCACCAATACATGCAAGACCATGGACGCAGTGCTTCTAAGTGGTTCCTGAATGCGACAGCTTCTAAACAGCTAGACAAAACTACACAAAACAGCCTCAGCTGCAACCCATACAGAACTGCAGGAAAGGCTTAGCTATTGTCTGAATGGATGACCTCTGTTACTGTTTAGTTCCCATAACCAACCCCCCCCCCCATTGTGAATGACCTCCTCTCCCCATAGAAACTCATCATGAGGAATAGTACTGCAGATTCATCTAGTGTTACTGAGACTAGTGTCACCTCTAGTTTGTAGTTATTTATTTAAAAGTGTTTACTGGGATAGAACACAGAGCAAGCAATGACCAATTAATTACAGGCACCATCTCCAATTTTATATTTTTACTTAGAGTGAGAGTCCCGCGATAGTGGTGCTGCAGTAGTGTTGTCACCTCACAGCAAGACGTTGTCGCTTTCGATTCTCAGCTAGACCGTCTTCTGTGTGGAGGCATGCGTGAATGGGCGTGCCTTTGTTGAAGGTTGTGCTTCAGGGCTGGTAACTCGGCACGTAAAAATCCACTACCAAACATTAGCGGACCGGAGTTCCACTGTGGCGACCATAAGCCGAAAGACACAACAACAACAACTTAGAGTGAGAGTCCAGCCTACAGCCTTAATTGAAAACCTGGACACTTGGAAAGCTATGCTTTTCTAAGTATCATCATTTGTAACATCTTATGTGCATTAGCAGGGTCTTATCTTTCAGGAACTCCAACCCAATTACCCCATGATTGCATACGTAAGCATGCCAGTTACCCCATGATTGCATACGTAAGCATGCCAGTTACCCCATGATTGCATACGTAAGCATGCCAGTTACCCCATGATTGCATACGTAAGCATGCCAGTTACCCTATGATTGCACAAACGTAAGCACGCCAGTTACCCCATGATTGCATACGTAAGCATGCCAGTTACCCCATGATTGCATACGTAAGCATGCCAGTTACCCCATGATTGCATACGTAAGCATGCCAGTTACCCTATGATTGCATACGTAAGCACGCCAGTTACCCCATGATTGCATACGTAAGCATGCACATGAATATACTTATTTCCTCAGGGCTACTTAAATGCATATCCCATACCTGACATAACAAAATATACCTGTTTATACAATAAAATCCATATCAACCCAAACACAAAATATTTCACAATGTCTTCAAACATTCTCTAGAATCCTATCTTTGCTATTCTTGTTATATACATAAACAGCTGCAGCGTAACACCTAAATATCAATAGGTTCAATTCCCTGCTCTTCTTAACATTTAAAATTAAGCATCGCAAGACACTTATCCTACATTATTTAACAGGTAACATTCTTCAATATACAATTACTTCCTACCCAAACACCATCACTATCACTATCACATACACTTAACAACTTAAAAAATCTTACATCTCCATACAAAATGTTAAAAATTCTACTTCCTCCTAGCTTGCTGTCCTGCTTTGTGATAATATACATCCCAATCCAAGCTCATACCCCATTACCCCTCCAGCCTCTCCTCCTAATGCATTCCACTCCGTCTTAAGGGAGTCTAATTAATGTAAGAAGCATCCTGAGCTGCCTAACACTTGGTTAATGCAGCAGTCTTTAGACTTTGCAAGCACAACGCAGTCCTCACTTAAGATGTACACCCCTGCCTAAGCCATTTCCCAGGCAACAATGATATTTTATATGCAAGGCCATTCAGAAGAATATGGTAGGAAATTGGGGGACATCTTTACTGTATATAACAAACTCCCTTCTTCTGTAGTCTGTTTCAAGCAATGATCATTCACAGTCCAAACTGAGCCACCTCTGCAAATGGATCCAGCATGTCAAGAAAATTAGTACTGTGTATAAACTGTCGACATCATCTTGCATTGACCAGCACCTTTGTGAAACTTTTAAACATCCTCCTAAAGCCCATAACATTCAATCAGATCAAGGTTGTTGAAGATTTCAGTATCAATTTCTAAATTTGAAACAAAACTGAAATCTCAGGAGCTCTTACCTGACCTAGGTTAGACACAAATTGATATTGAACCCACAAGACAGAACTTTGCAAATAACCAGTCGCCACTTGACCTACTGACTTCCTTATAACTAATATTCCTCCTAAAATTTCTTCAGTATTAGTATGTTGTCCCAATATTTATAACAGTTCCCCAATGAACTTCAGTATCTCCCTCAATAAATCGAAACCTCTACCCTATCTGAAAACTTTCAGTTACAAACCCTAGCAGAGCACCACAAATTTAATCAGTCTCATCTCCATGAATTGTATGTGCCTTATCAAATCAGTGATACCAACTCCACTGTTAAACTTTCTATGACTAACTTAACTCAAAGACTCCAGTTTTCAGTCATTACTACACTCTACAAGTCTCAGTACCTCAGAATTAAAACTACATAACAAAGTAGCAGTTTTAAAATATTGTTACAAAGTTACTTGCAAGTGACCAAGTAATGGTCTGGAAGGCCCTGCTGTTGGAGAAATACGGTAGAGAAAATGGACTTTTACACTAGTTGTCCCACAAGAGGGGAAATTAGATTTCGCATAGAGTGTAAGAAGGAACATTAAAATGGGATGTGCTGGACAGTAGAGCTACAAGTTGAAAAACTGGAGTAAGAAACTTCTCCCCATAAAAAGAAGAGTTCTGGAAGCCTCAAGTTAGAGATTTGGCTGGTTTAAAAAATACAGGACGCAAATGGTCATGATGCAGGAGACACATCTGGACAGAAATGAAAACATGACTTTAATAAAAAGAGGAGTTCAGTGTGGATATTTGGAAGAATACAAGGGACAAAGGAGATGGGTTTATTATATTGAAATAAATAGAGGAAAAAGACAATAATAGAACAAATGAGGCAGTGAGGGGATATTGTTAGCGACAGAGGTTTACAGTGGCATGTATGCGGCTCTACTACACTCCTGACAAAACTCCACCACTCCAGCATCTAATTCACCCCTATACCAATAGTAGTGCCTTAAGATCTAGTAATCAGAACCACATAAATGTCATCAAACATAAAAATGGTGCTGGCAAATCTCTCTTTGCCTGGTCCATTGCCAGAACCTGGAATTCACTCCCAAGCCACTCAACTTCTACCACCTCTACTTCCCAATTTAAAAAACTTCTCAAAACCCACTACATAAATAACTGGCGTTGCTCATGTTACACCCCAGGCTAGGCCATACCACTGCACTACTGCTAGGATTCTGCTAAGGATCAAATGGTTGCTCCCCGCTTCCCATTCTATACTTGTTATCCAATGACAAGTCCTCTACAGTACTGGTTGACTAGTCAGCATATATCAAGTTCTCAACGAAACTAAAAAAAAAATATATATATATATATATATATATATATATATATATATATATATATATATAAACTCTCATTTATTCATATTTGTATGGAAATTACTATCAAAAATTTAGAAATTGTTAATGTCTGCTATGTATGCTGGATTGTATTCTTAATATGTATGATGGTATGTTTTCTTATATGTTGCCATTTTGTCTCTTTTGTACTATATTGGTATTCGGAGCTTTTCTCCTCAGGCCTCTGCTGAAAATGGACCTGTGTCCAGTCGGACTTTCCTGGTAAACAAGTGCAAAATAAATAAAATAAAATAAAGAAAATCCCTCATTAGACTGTAGTTACAGCACTTGGAAGAACTTTGGAAGAAAAAGACATTTTCAGTAGGGTACGTTCTTTATATGTGGCAACTGGTATATAGTGTGCAGTGCTGAGGATGTGTTAAGGGGCCCTGAAAGTGAAACTTTAACTAGAGAAGGTAGATTTTTAAATATGTATTTGGAAGTATTTGCTATTTAGAATGTTATTTTACTGCAGCAGTTTGGAGGGAATTTATATATTATTCTCCAAGTTGCAATAACTGTGCTAGGCTACACATAAACTATACATTACAAAAACATGTACATTTGGTTGAAAACACTGAGCCTTATTCATATTCCACGGACTTATAAGAGCTGATAAAGATACAAGGAACTATAATGAAATAATGACACTGATGTCTCTATTTTAAGTCACAAAACTGTTCTAGATTACATCATCACAAGAACATACTCATAATATTCACTAAGACACAAACATATGAAACATATTGTAATGTATAACCACTGCAACACACAAACACATACTCTACCACATGCTCTTATCAGTCTTCAGTCACTTTATATGATAATTTCTGTTCTCATAGAGCAACTACGCCAAACCGTACAATGCTCATTAATCAGTAAATTACTACCACACTGCTGCCTCTCTCATACCTAATATCCTACCACTCTCTCCTTCATCTCAATATCTTGTTACCTTCTTCTTCATTTACATTTAGAAGACACCTTGATGTCTACACGGTAACACTTTACCCACTTTTTACAGCTATACTGGTACTCACCATTTTAGGCTTACCCACCAGAAACTGTTTAAAACACACCTCATACTACCCACACAACCACAAGCCAAATATAAACATTCTCCTACCATGTACTGTACTTCACTGTGGGGACATTCAGCCTATCCCTGATCCTAGGATCATAGGAGATTACTAAGCTATCTACATGGAGGTTATAGGTTCATAGGTTAGTACTAAGCTAACTGCCCTTGCAAGCCATTTTAAGCCTAGTCAATTATCCCTTGTGAGACTCAAACCCTGCACCTTGTGTTTGTAAGGCAAATACCTTAACCATTAGGCCACCCTCCCAACCCTCATTTTAAGCCTAGCCATTTCATCTCAGTGTAATACCATAGAAATGCTAGTCAGTAACCAGGATTACATTTAGTGATGACTGCCCATGTCCAGAAGGGTTGTGGGCTCTATCCCCAGTAAGAATTTACAGTGCCCCATCCACTCGTCCAGGTTCCTCTTGAACAGTGTCATAGAGGTGCTCTGTTTCACATGAATTGGTAGCCTGTTCCAAAGATGCAGCAGTCGCTGGGAGATAAATTTGTCCCTCCAGCATGTCCTATTTAAGTTGAAGGCCATATGCAAGTTCATTAGGTTTGGGTCTTGGATTGCTCTGTAGGCCAGGCATAAGTCTCCCCTAAGAAGTCTATACAATACAGAGCATAGTGGCAGGGACTTTAGTCGGTCTGTGTAATGCACATGCTGGAGCCCCTTGATCTTCTTTGTCAGAAAGTTCTGACGTCTCTCTAATATCTGCAGGTGTTTAGTACGGTACTTGCCAAATGGGGCATTATAATCAATTATGGGCCAGATAAATGCTGATTATAGCAGGGTTATAACTTCTTGAGGGGGATGCCTTTACTAATCAAGTGTGCTATGTAGAAAGCTTTCCTTACTACAGTAGACACATGGAGGTCAAACTTAAGGTCGCAGTCAACTTGTGATCCCAGGTCCCTTACCACGTCCATTGTACTTAGGGTTTTGTTGCTGATTTGATAGTGGGGGGGGACATTGTTTATGCTGAAGAGAATAATGATGTGTTTATCTGCATTCAGGTTGGAACTGAGACTAATACAGCAGCTGCTGCTCTGCGTGAGACCCTCCTGGAGTACACTGACATCATTTGGGGATTCAATGATTGCACCTAGTTTGCAGTTGTCCAAAAATATCTTAACTTGCTCACATTCCAAACCACAAAGTAAAACTGTTCTAACACTCCTAAATGTAAATCTAAGAAGCATGCACAATAATCTCACAGACCTGCATGCAGAGATTCCTGACTATTCCCCAGACATCGTTTCCATAACTGAAACTTGGCTAAAACCAGAAAACAGAGACGAGAAAATAGCTCCTTCAAACTACAGTACACTATGTACTGATAGGAAGGGTAAAAAAAGAGGTTAGGTAGCCATTTTGTACCCTAATACACTTCAACATAGCTCTTAAAAATACCATTCCACAGTTCAAAAATGCTGAACAAATTATCTCCTCCAAACTTAACCATAAAAACATCTGCTTCATTGCTCTATACATCCCCAAAACTAATTATATCATTATAGTTGAGGATATAGGGGTAGTTAGTAGCATCCCTGGGAAGCAATTATTTTAGGTGACTTTAACATAGACTGGAACTCAATCAATATGAACAAATCTCAAACTTTTGTGGGTTCATATAACTTATCAGTAGCCCGAGCAGGTATAATAAATAAAAAAAAAAACTAATCAATAACAGACAGGCTCCTAGCAGCTGATTTTAGTGAAAATAATTCCACTTGTACTCTCACATACACTCTTAGTGAGAAACTATCATTTTACCTATATAATAGCTCTTATGTAGTCCAAATTACCACCACTAAAAAAAGCAGTTATGTACTTACCACAACATTCCATCTGTGTTGTCAATTTTCATTCTTCCTCAAGTGATCGCTTTGGAGCCGATCCTCGGATCTGACTGGGCCGATATTAACCAAAATTCTTTCAAGCTGTTCCCTTACCCCTTACCCATAATGTACCAAGCCCAAGTACCTCAGATCTTGTTTGTTGATTTTTTACTAGAAAGGAACGTTTATCAAGCATAAATATAAGAGATGTAAAATTACATTCGCTCAACAAAGGAGAAAACTATATCTGGAGCTCAATATAAAGAACAATGACGATAAAGAAATAATGTACTTACCATGACGCTCCATCTGTGTTGTCCATTTTCAGTCTTCCTCAGCTTCGCACCCACCAGCCCCCATCCTTTCTGTTCACGAACATCTGAACAAATGAGCTGAAGTTAGCCATTTCTTAGAGTATTTGGACAACAGTACTGAGTTTTTAGCATTTACACATTTGATTACTGAATCTTCTGTCCATTACTTAGATATAACCATCGAAAAAGACCCTGTCAAATGACAGTTCAACTCCACCATCTTCCGGAAACCCACATTCTTAAATAGCCTTTTACATTTTGATAGCTGTCACCCCCTACACCAAAAGAGCATTGGTAAAGGGATAGGAGGTTAGACTGGCTAGGATGATTTCCAAACAGTTTATCACACAGATGAACATCCTGGGAAATATGCTGGAAAATAGGGGCTATCCTGTGAGTTATGTGGGGAACATTCTCCAAGAAGTCACAAAGAAAAGGTTGAGTGGACATTTTATACCCCTGCTTGGAACAGGGGGAGGTATTCAAAATGAGGTAGGACAGGTTAGTAGTAATATCTTCAAGAAATCAGCTATTTTTAAGTTTAACCTGTATTTTTATAATATTAAGAATATCATTCAATATAATTGGAACATCTTCAGCATTGACACAGACCTGATACAGTTAGTAGGACCAGCCCCGAACATTGTATACAAAAGAGACTGTACATAAAAAAAACATGTTGGAGAGACAAAAACAGGGGCCGGATAAAGGTGTAGGTATGGTTAAATGTGGATACTGTTCACAGTGCCAGCACATTCTTGAAGGGAAAGACATTTTGATCCCTAACTACGGGAAACATATAAAAGGGAAAATGTCGTGTAACAGCAAAGGCGTGGTGTATTTGGCTCTATGCTCAAAATGTCCTTGTTACTACACTGGCAAAACGAAAAATGCATTACGGAGTAGGATTTATCAGCATTATTATGATATTAATAGGAAGGATGAAAAAAATTCATTAGCAGTCCATATTAAGGCCAATGAAGAACATAGCTTTAAGTCTGTTGTTTTTGAACAAATGAATGACTTCCTGGTATTAGCAGAACTGAAATGGCAAATTAAAACAAATGCAACAGTGAGCCCAGGACTAAACAGTGCTGTGTCCATCAGTTCTGTTTTAAGACTGAAAGCACAATGTTTTCTATAAAGAAGGATTTAATATGTCAAACTGTTTTTAAGAGTGTTCACATGTGCATGTGAAGTTATTATGCATTCCTTTGTTCGTTCTTATGCAATGTATGTATTTTAGAATAGATATTTTGTTATGCTTTTATATTATGCCTTTACATTTTATGGCATAGTTGCTTTAAGGAATGTCATTATTTGTACAGGTGATTGTTATATGTTTTATATAAAAGGGATGTTGGGTAATGTGTACTTCATTCTAATAAAGTTTCCATTAGAGAGACGAAAGCGCTCAATAAACAGTATTTTTGAGTGGATCTGGACCTCGGTTCTTCTTTTTTCTGTGGATTATTTCATCCAATTCACTAATAGTAATTTCTTTTTCACATTTTCCTTAAGTGATTCAGGATTTTTTTACTTACCATTCGCTCTTGTTTTCCATCCTTGTACTCGTATACATGTTTTCTACATGCTGTACTACAACACTTAAAATATGCTCTTGCATTCTTTTTCACCTCTCCTTTTACATTCTTCATTTCCCTCATTATACCTCCTTTACAAGTTTAGCCAAATATGCAGATATCTCTTCCCTTCTGCCTTGTAAATAATATTTTTGCCTAAACAGTAATGCTTTATTTTTTTCTCAATTTCTTTTATATATTTTTTTCCATATCATAATTCTCTCTTCTATTATTCCATTCTCTTTATTTCCTGTATCATCTCGCCATTAAAAAAACAGTTTTATACTTCTTTTAAAATTCAATCCAACATTCAGACCAGTTTTTATAGAAGTCATTCATGGTTATATGATTCTTCCATAACTGCAGTACTTCCAAAGTCTCCAATGTAATCCCATAATCTTTGTATTCCATTTCCTGCTTTAATATACTCCCATTCTTCTATCACCTCCATCTATATTGCTAAATGGTCTAAAAAACCATCACAACTGTATCATCATTTGCTACCCCAAACCTTACAATAATACAAAATAATCAATTTCACATCCAAGAGTCCCTATTTTATCAGTCTGTTCAGTTTTGCTCCACACGGTTAATTTATCACACTCAATCATTTCCTGTACTTGTTACATCTTTCCCTTTCTTTTTACATTTTCCCTTAAATCACAATCAAATCGCCCTGCAATTCTAATTTTCATGTTAACCCCCACATGGTAAATTTGTTGACACAGATTCTCTCTTTCCTTGCTAGTTATATATGTATATAATATTATAATTGTATACAACATGGTCCTTCCAACTCATATCCACAATTGTTAACCTTCCCATTCTTATCAATGTTACATCCAGAACAACGTTCACTTCCTAAGTTCCATATTATATTACCATCCCACATTTTTTCTCAATGCAGTCTTTCTTTACTTGTCAGGAATCTTACATTCTCTAACAGAATACCATCCACATCACATCTAGCGCACCATTCCAGTATCTCTACCCTTCTTACAGTCTTAATAATACTGCTGACATTTACTAAAAGTATTGCACAGTTTTTGCTTTTCCTTCTTTTTACTTTTAGGGGAAATATTTTTAAAATTTAATTTTCTTATTTCTCATCTTTCTCAAACTGAATATTTTTCTTTGGTTTGTGTACCAATAATCCTTGATCCTCAGAGTATAAATTTTCACTGGCTAAAACTTCCAAAATATTAGTATCAATCCTCTCTCCTGACCTCTCTTCCTGCATGCATTTTCTGAACTCATTTACCCTTCCATATGTTTTCTTCTTCTAGAGTTTCTTCTTCACCTATGTCACCGTCTCCTCTCCTCCAGTCTCTTGTTGTCCTTCCTCATGTATCTTTTCTTCTCTTTCCCCTTTTTTTCATTATTTACTGTTTGCTCTTGACAATCCATCCAAAAGTGTCCCTTTTCTTTATACAATGTACATCCAGGCACACACCATCTTGTTTTATGTCCTTTCTTCCCACATTGATAACAATGTACCTTGTCACAATCATTATTAAGTAAGAAAAGTCTACACAAAAGAAACATAATTTAAGTTGGACAGCATATCTTAATGTCCCTCTATGACCACCCACAAAAATAACACTTGGTTAGTGTTTCACTATGTTATTTTTTCACATTTCAGAACAGCTTCCACCTTCCATCTTCCACGCTATAAGTTAATCTCATCTCTAACTTTGACAGTATTATCAACTGTTTCACACAGACCTACATGCATTTTTTAACATTGTCATCTGCCAGTTCATCAGTTGTAAACTGCAAAATAATATTTTTTAACATTTAAGATCCTATCAGAAAACAAATAATTGTTCTGTGGAAAATAGTCTTTTTGTTACCCAGTTCCAGAAATGTCATCATCAGTTCATGAGTACTCCCCTCTGCTTCATTACTGGCTTACATCCTCTTCTCTCGCTCTCCTCCCTGAACTTTGACAAAAATGACCTCCTTCTCCATTATGGTGTCTTTACTAGTCCCTCACCCACATTTAATCAACTCAGTAAATACAGGGCCAGCAATACTAGATGTTTACATAATTATTCACTGATTTTTATGTTTAATGTAAATATGTTGTATACCTCACTAAATTACTTAGTGCATCTATGGTTTCCTATATAATGTTAGCATATGATTATTTCATAATTATTTTATTTTTTGTGAAGCATTGTATTTTTTTATACCTAAGATTGTATTTATTATGGAACTTTTCTCCCCGGGCCTCCGCTAACAAAGGGCTTCTGCCCAGTTGGACTAACCTAGTCAACAAATGTCAGATAAGTAATAAATCAGCTTCAAGTGTTAAGTTAATAAAAGTTTCTGTCCCAATATGTATAAAATACTGAATTTCTTAAGCTTCAAAACCCAGAACAGCTACCAAATTGTCCAATACATCATTTCTGTCTATTACAGTTGCGTTTTTTATTCCTATTCTCACAGTTGGTCTTCTCTTATTTTTAAGAACAGTTTTACTTACAGTTTCCAAAAAACAAAACTGAGCCAAGTATGAATAGTCAATCCTCCAAATAATATCGGTAGTGAGGTAAAACAAAAGCAGGATAAACCGAAACATAACCGAAACTTCAAACTGGAATATTTATTGGAAGGCTAGTGCTTTCACGATCAAAATGATCGCTTCTTCAGACCATTAACAACAATCAACATACCTTAGCATTTAAAAGTTGTAACAGCCTATCAGAAACACCATGTGCATTAAAATAACCACTCACAATGCTTTACACTCATTCATTAACTTACAATGTATTCATCCAGTCCTTGACACTCAAGAAATAAGCATCATATTAAAATACTACTGCAACCTATCAACATCACTGTACATATTACAATCAACCAATCATAATATGTTGCCTTCATTCATTTAAATGCAATATGCTCATCCAGTCCAAGGCTTTCAAAAAATGAGAGTCATGTTAAAATGTGATACAACCAATAAAAAAGCCCTATACAGATTCTAGTGAGCCAAACTCATTGTACTTCATCATTCACTAGAATACACAGTGTTCGCTCCATTTGTCATGATCGAAACATCTTATTGGGGCTTAAAATATATCTAGCAGGGTATGTATGAAACACATATAGAGGATATAGACCAATCACAATGCATCATCCTTATTCATTAATATAGAGTATGTTGCTTTAGTCCATTGCTTTTCCGGATGGGAACATCATGTTGAAAAAAATCAATGTAACCCGTCGCTATTGCCCTAAAGATTGTGGCTGGCCAATAACATTATATTTCCTCATTCACCAAGACACAGAACACTTGCTAAATCTGCCACAATCAAAACACTGACTGAAGGCACAGCACTGCCAATAGAATATCATTGGAGCATACACATAAATGCTGACAAATGACGGTGCTTTATACTTATTCAATCGATCTTAACTCAAGCTGCCATTGTTCAAACATCATGCAGAAACATGATGTTGACTAACAGAGTATCTATAGAACAAGAACAATAAATATAACTCAGTTAAGGTATTTTGCCCTTATCAGCTCAAATATAATGTGTTCCTCTGATCCAGAAAATTCAAAGAATGAGCATCATATTCAAGCATCATTGTAACCCTTTCGACAATCTTCTAGGCACTGATTGATAGGTAGATCGTCTTCACTGAAATACAATGTATTTCTCCAAACAGGAACATTCAAGAGATAAACATATTTCGGCTCCATTGCAACCTATCAGTTGACTTCTACACATTGAGGTGAACCTACCACATTGTATTTCCTTATTCATTATAATACAAACTGTTCCCCAGTTGCCACCATTAAATCTTCATGTTGAAGATAATACTGCCTGATAGGGTATCTATGGAACACAAATACTAGATGGAGACCAATCACGGGACAGCGCTCTTATCCACTAAAATACAGTGTAGTAATCCAGTCCGGAGTGTTCAAAAATAAACCTCGTATTTGGAACACAAATGCTGGATAGAGACCAATCACAAGACAGTACCTTTGTCCACTAAAATACAGTGTAATCATCCAATCCTGAGCAATCAAGGAGTAAACATCAAGTTTGAAATTCATTTTAGCCTATCAAAGACTACCTTATCTTGGGGCAGTGTATGCAAAACATATACGATCAATTTGAAAACTGTAAACAGCAAGAGTTATCACATTCAGCATGAAAAACAATCTTGCAAAGTGTGCTTACATTGTAATCATAATACCAGTACATACCAAGTGGTTCATCTCAGTAAACTATGTGTCTTTAAAATAGGCTTGAGAGACACAATGCCATTCACACCCATACCCCTATCTGCTCTTAATTTAATAATCCATATTAGTTCAGATCTCTCTGCAACATTCTTGCTATCACCCAGACAAACATTTTCATAAACATTTTCTATCACTAAAAAAAGGTATGATAAGGATGATTCACTCCATGTGTCCCTAGTACATTCACTGTATTGGAGGACCTGGTGCTATAAAGATGTTCCCTTATCCAATCTTTGAAACTCCTATTAGTTTTATCTACATAAAATAAGGAGCATACAATGCAGTGGGCCAAGTATACTACATGGTGCATCTCCCAGTTGGCATTTATTTTGAATAAAACCTTTGCCCTGAATGTGGGTGTACAAAACAATTGGTAAAAACAATGTAGCAACAGAAACTGCATTTAGAACATTACTCCTCAAATGCATCTATTTCCACTCCCCTCTGAAAAGACAACTTCCTCTATTTTGTGCCAGGGTCCCAGGTCCTCTGGTGTGGAAGGTGGATGGCCTCTCTTTTTCTTGAAAAGGGGTGTTTCTTTATGATTTCCCTCCCCTTCCCCTCATTCCAAAAGTCCAGTTTAAAATTCAACAGGATGCTTCCAAAATCTTGTTGGTGACCTGTTTTTGGCTGAGACAGCCTCTTTTTCTGCATTTAGCCAAGGGCAATCATCACAAGTTACCTCACAGGGTGGACCTACTCACACAAGACAAGGGATCTCTCATCCATCTCCACTTGTCCACTCTTCACCTGACTCTGTGAGTGATAGGATTTTGATTCCACAGAGACACGATTTTTTCTGAGGACGTGCTTAAGTCCTGCAGGAGGCCAGGAAACCCAGTACTAGGAAATCCTACTTATCCAAATGCAAGAGGTTTTCTCTTTGGTGTCTTTCACATAACCTAGATCCACTTTTTCTGGATGTTACTTTGGTTCTCTCTTATCTGTGTGAATTGCTCAGTGCTGGGTTGGCTTATTCTTCTAATAAGGCCCACTTATTAGCTATTTCTGCTTGTCTGCCTTTATCTCCTCCTATAGCTTCTAGGTTTGAAGCTAAACAATTCCTTAAAGGCATCCTTCATATTAGCCCTCCCAGAAAGCCTGTCTCTCCCCCCTGGGATCTTAATTTTGTTCTGGAGAAATTGACTCTGGCTCCTTTTGACATTGCAGCTTCAACTTCCTTGCAACATTGCTCTTGGAAGACTGTTCTTTTGTTAGCCCTCACTTCTGCCAGATGGGTGTCTCAGTTTTAAGTCCTTATGGTTTGTCCTCCTTTTTTGTTTTTTAATAAGGACAGGGTGGACTTGCATACTAATCCTTCTTTTATGCCCAAGGTGGTGAATGAGTTGTCCCTTAATCAGTTTATTCATTTGCCCAGTTTTTCCCTACTCCACAATCTGCTAGGGAGAAGGTGCTACACACTTTGGATAAGATTTTATTTGGATAAGACTAAGAATATGAGGACATTTGATAAGCTGTTTGTTTCCCTTCATCACAGGTCTTTGGGATTGGCTGTATCCAAGCAGACTTCTTCTTGGATTTCAAAAGCTATTTCTTTTTGTTATGTTTTTCATGGTAAGAGCCTTTCTTCTACTATAAAGACTTATTCCACTAGAGGCCTCTTATGGTGCTTTTTTCAAGGGTTTAGATACAACTCTATTCTTGAAGCAGCTGCCTGGACTTCTGTGCATACTTTTACCAAACACAAGTTGGATGGAATTTCCAGAGCTAGAGCTGGTTTTACTAGGGCTATCCTTCATGGCTTCCTAGAGAGTTCTGCTGGTCCTTCCTCCTCCCAAATTTCTTCCTGAGCTATGGCATTCTCCCTCATGTTATGAATACTGCAACAGTGAAATGGAAGGACATAGTACAGTTGTGTAAAGTCTTACCATAACAGTAGATGTCCTTCTCTTGACTGTTGCAACATTTACTGCCCAGGGCCTTTTCTCTTCTGGATGAACTGGTTACTTAATTTCCTTGTACTGGCTTTCCTTCTAGGGATCTCAGTTCTGAGGTTGGTACGTTCAGATGTATGACATACCTTAAGGCAACCTAAAGGCTTTGGTATACTGACTGGATATTGGGCTGCCCCTGGCAGGGGATCCTTCATGTTATGAATATTGCAACAGTGAAGAGAAGGACATCTACCATCACTGTAAGATTTTACAAAACTGTACTTTTTAAAAGTAGAGAGATTTTGTTCAAGATACTTCTTTATGCTGGAAGCAAGGAAAGGAGGAGAACTGCAAATAATTATGCCATGAGCATAGCGTATGATTCTGATCTTGGGGATTGAGGCTAGTGGGTTTTGTTACAAGAAGGCCAGGTACTCAAGTACTGCACTTTGGGGTATGCCTTTAGCAAGAGGGCTGGTGGACAATATTGTTGACAAATTCTTACAGAAAAGAGGGTCTGTCTCCTTCCATTTAAACACTGGAAAACAAAGGTTATTTTCTGCCATTGCTGGTAGTTTCTGTGATGTTCTTCGTGTTTCACTGTTGCAGTCATTACATTTGCGTTATCTGCTTACAGGTAGCCCTCAGTTGGCCTGATTAACAAAGTCTTGGGTCCTACGTTGGTTGCTGTCTCTTCTTCCATGACGTCAGGGGTATAAAACATGCAGCCGACGTCATTGCATCAGTCTTTCTTGCCGTGTGGTGCCCGAAGCAGAAGCAGTTCGCAAGTGCTGGTCGGCCGACTCCTGAAATTTTCATTTTCGAGTTTCAGAATCAAAGTCTTCAACTAAAAGCTAAGTACCCCACTGGGGAAACTTTTTTTTTTGCTCTAAACCAATGTCAGTAAAAGTAAATAATTGCATTTCTTGTGGAAAGCAAATACCTCATAAAGATTTTCATTCGTACTGCATTCCTTGCCTAGGCACTGACTACGACGTACCTCTCTGTCAGTTTTGTGCCTTATTTAAACCATGAACTATCCATCATCAGTATATTTGCACTTCTAAATATTTGGGTGCTCAGTTTAATTATCCTGATATGTCTTTGGTAAGCTATCCGACTACCGACATTCCAAAAAAACACAAAGATAAAGACAGAGACAGGCCACCCAGTTCACCGGTACTCAGTGAGGTGCTTTTGCAGCCCCTGATACCCACTACTTCAGATTTGCAGGCCTCTACTGAGACCCATTCAGAGTCTGGTATGCCACAAGATGCTTCAACTGTGGAACCTGTGGATGTCTCTACCTTGGATGGGTCCGGAGCCACTGCGCAGGCACCAGCTTCTAAGGGTGCATTCAGGCGTACTGACTTGCATATTAAACAGACACCATCTTCTTCTTCAAGGCCTAAAACTCGAACCATGCCTAGAAAACTGAAGCCCAGACCGCATGGTCAGGCCTGTATGCCTAAAAAACAAATGGTAAGGATGGCTGAAGACCTTATTACTTTAATCAGGGGAAGCCAACCTTCCCCCTCTAAGAGACTTAGGACTGAGTTTGCTTATGATACTTCTAACCAGGATTCTGAAATTTCTGTTTTCTCTGATGACCAGGATTGACCCTTATCTACCTATGAGGATTCTGATGCAGAGGACTTTATTTGCTTCCCCCCCAGAGGATTTCTCTTTTGGTGAAACCTTGCATACTCTCAAGGAGCATTTTCATTGGGAAAGTCTTGATTTCACTCGTTCTAAAAAGAGGCTTAGGGATTTCTTACTCCTGCCCCAGCACAGGCCTTTAGCTATACCTCCTGTACTGGACATTTTTGATAATGCCTTTTCGGAATCTAGCATGGCCTCTGACTCCTTACCTCCTGCTTTCAGAAAACCTGATAAATATTACAGGTTTCCTGACTCTCACAAGTTCCTTTTCAAAAATCTTACTGCGGATCCTGAATCCATTTCATGGGGAGCCAAGGGCATTAAAGCTACTACTGCGAAACATCTTAACCCTCTGATAGAGACTCCAGGGCGCTGGATAGATGGGGGAAGAAGGTAACCACTTATGCAACTTTGGCCATTAGGGCCTTGTATTGTCAGTTTCATATGATAAAGTATCAGCAGCATATTATTGGATTGCTTAAACAGAAAATGATGTTGATTCCTGATTGTGCTGAAAATAAGGATTTACAGGATTTAATGTATTCTGCTGAACATGTTGGTAAACATACATTGCAATGTGGTTTTGATTCACTAGAGGCATCTTGCAAGGCTGCTGTAACTGGGTCTGTATTTAGAAGGCATGCTCGGTTTAAGGAGCACTCCTTGCCAAATCATGTTAAAGCGAAATTACTGGATGCTCCCTGAAATCAGGACTGCCTGTTTGGCAACAAGGCAGAAGAAGTTCGTAAAATGATGGAGGAAAAAGCTAAATCAATGCAAACTGTTAAAGATTTTTTTTACGAGTACAACCTCCAAGATTTAGTAGGCATTGGCCTTCTAAGAATCGGTCCTTTCCTGCCTCTTCCAGACCTTCTCAGTCCAAAGCCAGATCCATTAGAGCACTCAGGCTTCAGTCCCAAGGGAAGCACAGGACTAAGCAGTGGGGGGGCCTCCACTTCCAAATCTGGGAGTAATAAAACTCCCCCCTATGGTATACTGTCTCAATGACTTATTTTTAAAACTTCCAAGCACTTCTCAACTGACTGCCCCCTTGGGGGGAAAGACTGCATGTCATGCAAAGAACTGGGGACTCATTACCCAGGACAATTGGGTTTTTAAATATACTATCACAAGGATACAGATTTCACTTCCACACATTACCAACTCCAAGCAGTTGGCTGGATCTACCTCCAAATCAGTGGGCAGTGGCCCAAAAGCAAGTACTCTCTGTCTTAAGTATAGGGGCTATTCAATTGGTACCAGAAGATGAAAAGGGACAAGGTTTCTACTCAAGATTTTTCCTGGTACTCTGAAAAAGACAATTCGTGGCATCCTAGCCTGGACCTGTCTATTCGAAACACCTTTTTGGTGATTCCAAAATTCAAGATGCTGACTCTTCACTAGTTGTTTCTTATGCTAAGCAAAGATGCCTGGTTGGCAACACTAGTTTTAAAGGAAGCATACCTGCACATCCCAATCAGGAAATCTTGCAGAAGATACCTATGCTTCAAAGCAGGCTTCGTGCACTATCAGTTCTCTGCACTGCTCTTTGGTTTATCTACTGCGCCCAGGGAATTCACAATGTGCCTAGCTCCAGTCATTGCATTTTGTAGGCAAAGAAATATTCATATATACCCATACCTGGACGATTGTCTAATTCAGGCAGAAAACCAGGACATACTTTTGAATCATCTGGCTTTTACACAAAGGGTGCTAACTTGTCTGGGGTACACCACAAACGAAAAGAAATCACACCTGGTACCCTGTCAACAAATTACATTCCTGATAACAAGCTTGAATACAACTTCCCAGATGGCTTTCCTCATGCCAGAGAAACAAATTCACTTGACAACCTACTTCAAACAAGTTGCCACAAAAACCCTACTATCTGCAAGGCAAATACTACAAGCCTTGGGGTTCATGGCCTCCTGCATTCTTCTAATTCCATATGGTGTCAACATTTTCAGGATCTAGAAGCAATGATTCCTATCATTCATGCCTACACCTAGAGTTCCTTTAGTGGGCAGAGGCCTACCACCAAAACAAGAGATTACCATTCACACTACCCCCTGCCGCCCAAACCCTAACAACAGACGCATCAGACTATGCATGGGGGATGCACCTGGCAGGGAAGTGCATACAGGGCAAATGGAACCCAATTCAAATGCACCTTCACATCAATCATAAAGAAATGTTAGCTGTACAGAATGCTATGACAGCCTTCAAGGACCACATTCTTCCAGGACAATTAATGGTAAAGACGGACAATACCACTGTTATGTGGTACATAAACAAGCAGGGGGGTGCACATTCTTACCCCCTCTGCAGACTAGCCATGGCATTGTGGAACACAGCCTTGAGCTACCAAGTGCATCTACAAGCTCAATTCCTGCCAGGAAAACTAAATACACTGGCAGATGGACTAAGCAGAATCCTCATGGACCCACACGAGTGGAAACTGGAACCAAGGATTTTCAACATGTTGACAAGCAAATGGGGAGGCCCAGATATAGACCTGTTTGCCTCCCCCCACAACTATCTATTGGAAAACTTTTATGCAAGGACTCCCCACAGACAAGCTTGGAAAGTGGATACTCTGTCCTTCAGCTGGAAAAATCAGTTTATGCCTTTCCTCCGCTGCCTCTGCTCTCCAAAGTACTACTAAAGCTCACACAAGACAAACCAAGGATGATTTTGATTGCACCAGACTGGCCACGCCAACACTGGCAGCCCCTCCTGTGCAGT
Source organism: Protopterus annectens (assembly GCF_019279795.1). Lineage (NCBI taxonomy): Eukaryota > Metazoa > Chordata > Ceratodontiformes > Protopteridae > Protopterus > Protopterus annectens. Next base: position 1,707,126,475 of record NC_056729.1, on the reverse strand, counting down.
CTGTCACTGTTGGCCCCATGGCACCTACCTCAGACTCCTACCCTGCTGTCTCAGCAGGAGAACCAGATTCTGCACCCCCAGCTTCAAACACTGAACCTAGCAGCCTGGCTAATTATCTAAGCTCTCTTTTACCATCCCTCAGTAAACCAGTGATGGATGTCATTTTACAGGCAAGGAGGCCTAGTACTACAAAATCTTATGCTAAAAAATGGAAACGATTCTGTGCCTGGAATCAGTCTCATGGGATAAGCACAGCAGTGCCCAATTTACCTCAGAGTTTACAATACTTAACTGAGATGCTTCACAAGGGCCTATCTTTTTCCTCAATAACAATTCAGGCCTCAGCCATTTCAGCTCATTATAACACAGAACCTCCCCTCTTCTCTCATCCACTGCTCAAGCAGTTCTTCAGGGGGGGCAAAAACTTTAAAACCACCCTAGAGAGCTCCAACTCCAGCCTGGGATCTTAACTTTGTATTGGAGAAACTCACCCTTCCTCCTTTCGAGCCAACTGCTACTGCAGACTTAAAATTTCTTTCTTGGAAAACAGCTTTCCTTTTAGCCATCACTTCAGCAAGAAGGGTATCTGAATTACAGGCCCTTATGGCAGTGGAGCCTTTCATCATCTTTCATGCAGACAGGGTATCCCTCAGGACTAATCCCCTCTTTCATGCCAAAGGTGGTATCCAGTGTAACCTTTAATCAGTCCATTCATTTACCAACCTTCTTTCCTAATCCACAGAATAAAGGGGAATGGATAATGCACTGCTTAGATGTGCACAGACAACTTAGATTCTACTTGGACAGGACTAAACCTCAAAGGAAATCTGAACTGCTGGTGGCATTTGCTGCAGGGACAGAGGGGAAGGCTATTTCAAAGCAAACCATCTCCAAATGGATAAGCCATTGCATTCATGTCTGCTATAAGCACTATGGAAAACCTATCCAACTGGGGATCAGACCCGACTCAACCAGGGCTGCATCTACCTGTACAGCCTTTCACAGAGGCATACCTACCAGGGACATCCTAGAAGCTGCTACCTGGAGCTCTGTACATACTTTCACCAAGCATTATCATTTGCCAATTTTCTCTAAATCCAGAGCTGGCTTTTCCACTGCAGTTTTGCAGGGCCTTATAGCTGGTCCTAATGCTATCTAAATTCATCCTCCCATCCTTAGCTTTGGGAATCTACCCAAATGTAATGACTGCAACAGTGAAACATGAAGAACATAGTACAGTTGTGTACACTTACCATAAATGTATATGTTCAAGTGTATTCACTGTTGCAGTCCTGGTTACACTCCCTCCAGCCCCCTAACTTCTTTTGGCTACACCTCTTCTCTCCTTTTCAATGCTTAAAAGCTTTTTGGTGTATTTGCTTTTTTGTTGGAGATATAACCTTGCATATTTATAGATTTAATTGCTTCCCATTAGGGGGGCACCTGAGATCTGGGGCAAGAAAAACTGATGTTATGACATTGGCTGCATGTTTTATACCCCTGACGTCACGGAAGAAGAAACGGCAACTGATGTAGGACTCAAGACTTTGTTAATCAGGCCGACTGAGGGCTACTGCAAGCAGATATCCCAAATGTTATGACTGCAACAGTGAATACACTTGAACATCTACATTTATGGTAAGTGTACACAAATGTACTTTCTCTCCCCCAGACTTATAATACCAAGAGTCAAACAGCATTCAGGCAGGCAAGCATCTACTGAAAACCACAGCCACAGGAATGGAGGACTTTTAAATGAAACAATACGGTAAAAGCAGGGCAAGGTACAAAGTCTTGTCTGATAGCTGATGTGTCCTCCTCCACATCTCATAACACCCGGAATTGCAACTGATCAGTGGCTGTTTTTCCCCTGAATCGTAACACTGGCAGTTTAAGTCAGGAAGGGAATCTACTAAACAATGTTAAACATAATGAACCATGAACTTCTAAAGAAAGCAGTGAGATAAAGCATGGCAATAAGAAAAGCCCACACTGGTAGATGCTCCCCCCCCCCAAACTTGTAACACAGACTTTCAAATAAGTGGGATAGAGAACGTGCAAAAAATAACTCTGGGTTTAAGACTGGAGAATTTCTAAATAATTACATAAAACAGACAAGGAGCAAAAGTAACAAACCAGTTGGCCTTATATCTTTCTGACAACAACTTTCTACTAGTTTGAGTTTTAGGCATTTATGACATGGACTGTGTGTAACTTTGTCCCTATTAGCATTTGTATAGCTTCTGTTGTTTTTTTCCAGTTTGATAGATGTCTTTTTGGGCCACTAAAAATCTATGCCAACTCTAAGAAAATGATCAGTGCAGTATATTAGAATCATTTAAGATAATAAACATAAGTTTAGCTTGCAAGTACACTTACATGTTCAGGGCTGTCTGCATGTTAAACACATTTCAAAAGTAAAAATATGCACACCTAGGGCCATATTAATTACAGTTAAAACTAGACAGTTCTTAGAATTTTTTAGTGCCGGCCTAGGTCCATATTAATTACAATCATTGCCATAAAATAAGCTACTGAGTAACACACTAACAGACATGGTTAAGAGACATGGGTATTTTTTATTTCACTATGGCTCCTACTTGTTCTGTAGCTGTTGGAGATTTTTTTTATAGTACAGTAGTATCTGTGCCTGTTGTTAATGCACCTGCCTCAGAGGAGCGGTCAGGCTTCCTGGGAGGCCTAATGTGAAGGACGCTTTTAAGAAACTGCTTGGCCTCAAATCTAGAGGCTAAAGGGGGAGTTAAAGGCAGACAAGCAGAGATAGCTGATATGTCGTCCTTAACAGAAGAATATGCCAACCCAGAATTGAGAAATTCCCACAAATAAGAGAGAACCAAAGGAACATCCACAATAAGTGGATCCAGGTTACAAGAAATACACTAAACAGAAAACCTGTTCCACTGTGATAAGTAAGATTTTCTAGTAGTGGGTTCCCTGTCATCTTGCAGGACCTGATGCACATCTTCAGAAAAAAAGGTATCTGTAGGGTATCAATATCCTATCATCACCCACAATGTCAGTTGAAGAGTGGATAGGTGAGGATCGGATGAGAGATCCCTTGTCTTGTGTAGTAGGTCCACCCTATGAGGTAACTTTTGATGACTGCCCTTGGCAAGATGCAAAAGAAGAGGGATCCAGTTCTGTCTGGGCCAAAAGGGAGTCACCAACAAGATTTTGGGAGCATCCTGTTTTATCTTGAACAGGACTTTTAGAATGGGGGGGGGCATAAAGAAACATCCCCTTCCAAGAAAAAGCGAGGGTGTCCATCTTCCAGGCCAGAGGGCATGCGGCTCTAGTACAAAATAGAGAAAGTTGTCTGTAAAGAGGAGAGACAAACAGATCTTCTTGAGGAGTACCCCACTAGAGGACAATGTCCAGAAACACATCCTTGTGAAGCATCCACTCGAGTGATTGAATTAAGGACCTGCTCAGAGTGTCTGCTACAATGTTTTGACCTGACGGAATGTAAACTGCCTGAAGAGTCACTTGATACTGGACAACAAGATCCCATACCACGACTGCCAACCAGCAAAAAAGATATGATCTTGTTCCCCTCTATTTGACTATATATATCACATCTCTGTGGAGTTGCCTGTAAACATCTTGAGAGGTTCTGGGAGAAAGGAGGATGAAAAGCCTGAAGATCCAACAGAAGGGGTGTCATCTCTTTGACACTGATGTGTTCCTTCTTTTGGAGAGGAGAGCGCACCCCCTGAACCTTTAGGGATCCAAAAGCTGCTCCCCATCCCACATCTGATGTGGCTGTGAACAGCTCCTGAGATGGAAGGGGGAATGAAAAGGGAACCCCGGGTTTAGAGACAACTGCTGAATCCACCAGTAAAGTTCCTTCTTTAGACAAGGAAATGGAACTACACTTTCACACAGGCATTTGCCCTTCTTTGATGACATAATCAAACAGTAGTAAAGAGAAAATATTCCCCAATGGGGCACTTATCTGGCAAAAGGCTGAAGTCACAATCACTGAAATGATCAGACCAACAGTTGGCATGGCATTCTGACTGGTGGCAGAAAAGTTCTGAGGATGGTAAATGTGTATGTCACTTTTATGGCCTATGTCCAACTGCAGTCTACATGTGATATCCCACGTACCCTACATTAGTATAAGAATTTTGTATACAGGCCAAAATCGGGTGGCTTTCGGGGGGAAATCCCTCAGGTTAAGAATACTGTAGCCAGTAAATAGAAAGACATCTACAAAGCATATAGAATTAGCATGTTGAAGCCAAACTGATTTCAGAAACCACTGAAATTTTCTCATGTGAAGTCTGGCTACAGGGAGCATAGGGATGGTGGATGCCATAAATCCCAGAGCTCTCAAAAACTCCCTGGCTGTGATACAGGTCAGAGGAAGAAGATTTTGAAAGAAGGAAATGTGAGTCAAGACCTTGGGAGGAGGCAGAGATGCCAGCATAGTCACCGTCTGAATCCTGCACCCCAGAAAAACATGGACTTGAGGAGTCAGAAAGGACTTTTTGAAATTTATTGTGAAGCCCAGACTTTGCAGAAGGGAAATGGCACAGTGAAGATTTTGCAATAGGATCATTGGAAAGGATGCCTGGAAAAGGAGATCATCCAAATAAGGAAATACTTGGATCCACTGAATCCTGCAAAAAGCAATCACAGGAGCTATGCATTTGATGAATACTATTGGGGCAGTAGAGAGGCCAAAGAGTAAAGCACAGGACTGAAAATGCCAGGAAGCAATAGAGAAAGTTAAAAACTTCCCAAAAAGGGGATGAATAGGGATATGGAGGTAAGCATCATTGAGCTGCAGAGAAACCAGAAAAGCCTGAGGAAGCAGCAAAGGGAACAAAGTCTGAAGGGATAATATTTAAAAAAAAGGAACCTTCAGAAAGGTATTCAGGTGAGAAAGATCCAGAATGGCAACCAAAAAACATTCTTGAATAAAACCCTTTCCATCTTTGAGCATCTGGAATGTCTTGAAGGGTTCCCTGAGTCAAAAGATCCTGAAGCATGTCTGGAAAAAGCTTAACTGGCTGAGGAATGCCCATGAAGGGGGAAAGAGATTTCCAAACATTGAAAACCCTTGGTGACTAAAGGAAAGAACCCTGGAATCTTGGGTTATGCTTAAACCAACAGCAAGAGACTGAAAAAAGACGAAGAGAAAGAGTGTGGCTGGAAAGAGTCAGATAGCATAGCACATGCTTTACCAAAAAAGGATGGCTTCTGAGCAGGAGTAGTCTGACTAGATTTAGGAGGAGGACTAGACTGCCTTCTAACAAAAGCTGGTTTAGTAGGGTAGTTTGTTTGGAAGTTAGGCACTGCTGAAACAAAAATATGTTTCAAACCCTGTAAATCCTTGCCTTTCTCCTGCGGTGACTTGAACAAATCAGCAGCAGAAGCACCAAACAAGCATTTGTTGTCCAGAGGAGCATCCATCAACTTAGCCTTAATATCATCAGGAAGAGGTTGAAGCCATAGCCAGGAATATCTCCTCAAAACTGATCCTGAAGCAGCAGCCCTACAAGAAGTATCTGCTGCATCATAACTACATTTAATTGAATGGTGCCCATAACAATGACAAGGCAAGAAGTCTTACCTTCAGAATCAGGAAGTTCAGAAATAACCTGACAAGCCTGAGAAAGGAGATCCGTAACATGTCTAGTCATATCAGTCTGATATAGCCCAAAAAGCTAGAGCAGCTGAAGTATAAACCTTTTTACCTAGCCTTTCCATGGTGCTGCTGTCCTTATCAGAAGGGAGAAGCTTATTTGAAGGCAGTAATTTAGAAGGCTTGTTGGATGACTCAGAGACCACCAAAGGGTCAACAGATGGACACTTGTCAAGGAATTTATAATCATCAGGCACTTTATAAAACTGATCTGGTTTCTTAGGAGCAGGAGGCTGAGAAGCAGAAGAAAAAGCATCCAGTAAAGCAGCCAAAACAGTAGGACCAGCAGAGGATCTAGCAGACTCCATTTGAAGAAGCTCATAATATCTAATTTGCACTTCAGACAGCTGGGAACAATTCCATTTAAAGAACTCTGTCATCTTAGCAATGGTGTTCCCAAAAGAAATCTCATCAAAAGAAGATTCAGAACTGGTAGACTCCTCTTCCTCAGGGCCATACTCCAGAGGGGAAGGAATCTGGGTAGGATAGGCCAGGGATTCCTCATCTGAAGCCTCCTCTCTTCTTCAGAGGAATCCTGATCCCCAGATCTCTTGAGAGGGGAAGATGACCAAGGAGGAGCCAATACAGAGACCCCCTGAGGAGGCTTCATAGCCATAAGGGCATTAAATAAGCCCTGCATAAAATTCTGCCATTCACTTTGAGGGTTATTGGGAGCAGAAGAAATATCTTTAATTTTTTGCTTCTTTTTTAAAGGGTCATCCACCTTATGAAAAGTTGAAGGCTCTGATTTCAGCCTATTTCTCCTCCACCAGAATCTCAGTAATCCCCCTAGGGCCTTCGGTAATAATCAGCCGTAGTTCCCCCTCTATTTCCAAAATGGACATCTGCAAGGCCTTCGAGGTCATGCAAACAGCTGGATCCGTGCCAGCACTCAAAAAGGTCATGGCAGATGAATCCAAGCCAAGATCCAGGTGAACCTCCAGGCTTTCATCAGCCTCAAGAGAGACATCTGATATAAGCGGCGCAGCCAAAGAATCTGAACTAACTTTTTTGACCTTTTTCTTCAAAGACAGCTGACCCTCAGGTCTGGAAGTACCCTCCATAGCATTTTTTGCTAAAAGTTTGAAATGCTGGCTTCCTAAATAAATAGTGAGGGATGAAAGATGACTGTGTAAGGTCTTCAGCACAAAGGCCTGACAAATATTACAGGATATATGATTATAAGAAGCCCCTAAACAAAACAAGCACTGCTCATGATGGTCTTTATGGGGAATTTGTTTCCCACACTAGCATTTACCCTTCCTGGATGACATGAAAACCCACCACAAAACAAAAGCAAAAAAAACCCAACAGGGCAGTTATCTGAATGGCTAGGTACACTAGCAACAACGCAGGCAATCAGACCGATGATCAGAGATGGCGTTCAGACTAACACCAAAGACGTTCTGAGAATGGTACATCCGGATGTTACTTTTATGCCCTATGTTACACGAGGAGCATATGTGTGATGTACAGTGTATTTTAAGGCAACCTAAAGGCTTTGGTATACCGGCTGGACATCAGGCCACCCTTGGCAGGGGATCCGATATGTTATGACTACTGCAACAGTGAAATGGGAGGGCACCATTGGTTACTATGTAACCTCAAAAAAGAAAAGAAAAGAAAAATGATCTGCTGATCTACCTTATGGCTAAAATGAAACCCGGTGAACATCCATCACTGACCTCTTATTGAACAAAACTGACAGAACCTCCCCTTTGAAATACCTTCACCAATGGCAAGAGCAAACTTTGCGTCTTTGAAATAGAACTCAAGAATGTCAAAGCAAAAGTAACAACAAAACATAACTGGCTTAGAAAATATCCCACTACATCTCCAAATGTCAAGGAAGTAAGAGTTAAAGACATTCTCTCATCCTAAATATGGCCTTCCACTCAACACCCCCCTCTCCCTAAAATAAGATCCTCTCTCCAGTTCACAGCTAATCAGCAGATACTACTGGATAAGAAAAGTACTAGTCAACACAAAAGCGAGATGGTTTCTAACAAAAATTGCTCTTCTGCTCTGGTTTTTCTGCATTAAAATGCTAAATAATAAATCTTTACCTTCCAAAGTCAACAATCGATCCCCCTATAATTCTCTCTGCCTGTTTAGGTCCTATGCCAATGATATTCTAGTTCTCAGAAAACCACATAAACTCACTGAAACAGATTTTACCTCCTAAACTGTCAGCTGTTTTGCATCAGCCACTTAATTTGTAATATATGATTGTGTACAGTTCACTTGCATGCATATGCCACTCTGCTCTCAATACTGTAAATTCATTTTCTACCAAATAGTGGTGCATCTGCTGATATTCTGACTAGACCGCATACCGAGAAGTGTAGCATTTGTGTTTTATCCTGGAATATTACCACTGGCACTGATCATGCTTCCAATTGTTAAAATATTCGCAGGTACAATTACTGATTTTTTTCCTGTTGGTACGCATGAAAATACATTCACTCATTCACAGAAGTAATGGATAATGCAAATTCGATCTCAGTTTTCATGCCCAGCTATAATCCGGCTACTGCAGAGCAAACCATATGTCTGTGATTATTTGCTAGTTATTAATCTCTTTGACTTTACAATCATCACTGGCTAACGGTTCTAAGGTGAGCATGCTGTCCAGACTGTCTGCCTTATATACTGCAAGTTTTGAATGTTATTGTTTGCATATTAGGCTTGCCAATCTGCCATTTCTTTCTGTCAATAAGTCTTGTACTTTTCATCGAATCACCATTATTTCTAATATGTGAGACTCTACCACAAATAACAGCATGGTGGTCTTTGAACATGAACATTAAGTCTTTTTTTGTATTTTTATTACTAGCAGACCAAGCCATTTGATTTCCTTTCAACTCGTTGGTATTTAGAGGTTTCTGTGAACAATGCAATTTGTAATGCATCACCTTTGCAATTTGAACTTGGCAACAATTTTTATATAAATTTTCATTATGTTTACCACAAACCAGCCAGTTTTTCTTGAAAACGCATTCTCAGACTAGTATGGTCTGCCACATATTCAATAATGGGTTTATCTTCCCTCTGATTTCTCTTATGAAGATTAAAGCATCTGGCTATTCTGGAGGGCTCTGTATTCAAGTGGTTCTCAAATCTGCAAAGTGCTTTGATGGCACCTAAATTTAACCAGCTCTGGCATAATAAATGATGCTACAAATTCTGTAGTCTAGGCCCCACTGCATTAAGAAGACATTATTTTTTAGCTATCAGCAATGTTGCACTCACAGTACTTTTCTTTCTTCCAAGTATTTTTGCCATGTTCCACAACAGCATTAAAAGTATCCATACTGCCAAAACAGTTTTCCATTTTCCGATTCACTTAAATGCCACACAGAAATGCTGTTCAGGCTTTCCAGAAGACAACATTTTTTCCCATACCAAAACTGTATATTTTCATTCCAAAACATCATGAGCATATGAAAATTAGGTAAACCATTTGGTAGCTTATAATTATCAACCTCACTTATCAAAATTACTTCTGAAATAGATGCATGAATTTATAATTTCCTAAATATTTCCTGTAACATAGGAAAAATGATGTTTCAATAATTTCATCCAGTGACATAAGGAATGAAATATGTATACATCTGTAAAGACTTTAATTATAAAAAAAGAAAATTTATAGTCCGCATTGATGTATTTGACAAATATCTTCTTTTCTTATGGAAAGCAAATTGCATTCTCCTGCATGACCTGTTTATACACAAAACTCAGACAACACAACACAATCTGTTTTACATAACACGCTGCTCCTGTAACATTTTGTTAACAGACACAAGCACTTTACATGTAGAGATCCGAACGTGCCAGTCATTTAGGGCCTCTCATCTTGCTAGTACTTGGTGAATCTGCCTATTTTCTATCCGATACCTTGAATTTTCTTACTCCTCACTATTTTTCTACAATGTCCTAGTTAGTAATCTGACTTTTTTATTTTTACTCTAATTTAATGCTACCACATTTTATTAACCTGTGTACATTTTATTGTTTTACGTGACTTCATTGATGGTTGAACGTCGAGCTGGCACCTCGGCGTTCGTGAAAAATCTACTGCCAATCATTAGCGGACCGGAGTTCCGCTGTGGTGACCCCTAACCAGGAAAAGCCAAAAGACAAACAACAACAACAACATTGTATTTTTTGTATGGAGTATTTCTCCCCCAGCCTCAGATGAAAAGGAGTGTTGCATAGCCCAGCCAAATTTTCCTAGTTAAAAAAAAAAAAAGCAAACAAGTAAATAAATAAATTATATAGCCTCAAAAATGAGTGTGTTAATTAATTTTCATTTGTTCAATTCATTACTTCAAGGGAGTTACTAAGCTGTCTTTCCATGCCAAACTTTGGGGGTGTGGCTTGTGTGGGCATGACCTATTTGAAATGCCTATGAGCAGAACAGCATCCACACATCTGCGGACAGACACAAATAGTCACTTTGCTCGCCTTTGTACAATAATAGCAGGATAGGAGGAGAAGGCAGACATTCCTGTAAATTCTCTGAGACATGTATTTGTAAATGGAAATAGTAGATATAGTTTGTTTACAGGACCTATTACAGTTTTTTAAGCAACATGTTTAACTGTGGCCAGTTATGTGATGATTTATTAAAATATGTTAACAAGACCAGCTGTTGCATACGGTACAAATTTAATAAGAGGAAGTTGTACCACTAATTAGGATTTGTTAAATAAAACTGATGTAGAAGTACAAACAGACTATAGTGTTGCATAAAACAGATGATTTTTTTGGGGGGGAAGTTGATAAGAGTACACAGACTGTTTTCTGGACAGGGCAGAGACTTTAACATCAAGTGAAAATGTGGCTCATAGTGGAAATTAATGTACTGCTGACAAAGAACAATGTGCCACTGATGTAGCAGTAAATCTTGTAAATAGTACAGTACAAGAACAGGTCATTCACGATGGTAACTTGAAGGCTCAGCAGCAAAGCAAAGTAATAATAGATAGTATGAGGGCAGAGGGTAAGAAGAATGGAATTAAAAAAAGGAAAAGGAGGGCGATGGGAGATCATGTGTTAGAAAACAATACTGCACATATCTCAGACAAACCGTTGAATGAGGAAACATTATCTGGATCTCTGCCAGATTCCAGAATAGAGGAATCTCCAGTGAGGTAGCATAAAAAGGGTGTGCTTATTACTGATGAATCTCAGCTATAAGGTATTAGAAATATTACGCAAATAATTAATTGAGTTAGTTACCATGAATAGTCTTCTACTGTGTATGTGCTGAAAGCTTTACGTTTTTTAACTTGGAAACACTTATGGTTATACAATCATAGTATGTGGAAGTTTGTAGGAAAGACAAATCCAAATACACATAAAAAGTGCAAAAAACTAATAGATACACGAACAAAACGGAACTAAACCAGCATATTTTTTATTTACAATGATCTGGTACCTCGGCAATTCGCCTTCATGGATCACAATTCATTTCAAAAAATGAGGCAATATATATACAACAGTACAGCTATTATTCAATTAATTTATCAATTAAATAACAATTCATTATTTAAAGTGACCACAGTGATTTCCAATAAATATACAAAATTAACTTACATAACTGAAATAAATGAATGAATCTAACTATATAAAATCAATGTTTTTATTATTTTTATATTAATATATATTAATATATTATTATTATTATTATTATTATTATTAATATATTATTATTACATGGCTACTTTCTGATTCATAGCAAAAGGCTTTAAAGTTTTGAATTTTAAAATCATCCTGGTTTCTAATTCCAGTAATTTGGCTACAATATCGCCCCCTCTGGGAAGAAAAGGCTTTCCAAGAACACAAAATTTTAAACTATTGGGAGAACAATTATGTTTTTCATGGAAATGTTTGGCAACAGGACTGGTCACATTATTATGTCTAATATCTTTTAAATGTTCCAAAATACGAATCCTGACCATACGTTTAGTTTGTCCTATATACCAAACCTCATCACATGAACAGCCCAAAATATAGACCACTGAAAGAAAATGTGACATGTTCTGGAAACAAAATAACTATAGATTCATCTTCACTGATAATATGCAATGTCTTCTAACCAAATACATCAGTACATTTGAAAATGGTGAAAACCTAGTAACATAAAAAAACTTATTCTCATCATCAATTTCTGTTTTTACATAGGCCCTATTACTACATCCCATATTTCTCACATGAGTAAAGGATCCATCTCTACTATTCCCTAATAATTTGTTTTTACATTTCAATAAATATGCCTCATCATAACCCCTTTCACTTAACCTAGAAAAAACTTTATTTAATTCATGAATTTTCTCATCTTTGTCACTGGTATGATCATAAATCCTCTCGAATTCACCAAGAGGCAATGAGCTCAATAAATGACTAGGGTGCACGCTAGTGGCATGTAGAAAGATATTAACAGAAGTTGATTTTGTAAAAGGCCTATATCATATAACTTCATCAACACTATATAATGTTAAATCCAAAAAATTAATCTTTTCCCTATTCAACTCATAGGAAAATGTGAGACCATGTTTGCTGACGTTAAGAGCATCAAAAAAATCAAAAAACTCATCAACATCACCTTTGCAAATGAAAATAAGGTAATCAATAAAACGTTTGTAGAATATGACATTGTTCCTAAAAAAACTAGTTGTATAAATAAACTTCTTTTCAAAATACCCCATATATATAATGGCATATGAGGGCGCAAAAGCCGCCCCCATAGCCGTACCTTTTATCTGCAAAAAAAACTCATTGTTAAAAGAAAAATAATTATGAGTTAAACACAATTCTAAAAATCTTACTAAGAAGGTGGTCCTAGGCCCATCACCTAACATGTCAAAGATAGATTCCAAACCCCATCTAAGACTAATGTTGGTATATAACGACTTTACATCAATAGTAACCCAATAGTAATCATTTTGCCACTTTATTTTCAACACCTCATTAATAATATCTTGAGTGTTTGAAATATGCGCCACAACTTTTTTGAGATGTCCCTTTAGATGAAAATCTAAAAAAATGTTAATATTATTCAAAAATGAACCCACCCCTGAGACTATTGGTCTACCTGGGGGTTGTTGTAAATCTTTATGCACCTTGGGTAAAGCATAAAGAATAGGTGTAATAGGTTTTTTTATGTGTAATTTACACACATCTTTGTATCCAAAAAATCCCAAGCATTCCCCTCTTTCCAATAAAGTCAAAAGTTAATTATTGAATTCAATAATAGGATCTGCACTAAGCTTTTTATATTCCACAGCATTTTTTAACAAGTTATCCACCATGTCACAATATTTTTTTTCTATCCAATATAACCCAATTGCCCCCTTTATCAGCACATTTAAATATGAAATTAAACTTTTGTTGCTTAAGGTTTTTTAAGGTCAACCATTCACTTTTACTTAAGTTATAACATTTTTTTCTTTTTGGAAAATTCATCAAACATTATAGAAATTTCCTTATATAAAACCTTAAAAAACACTGAAATGGCAGGCACATTCATTATGGGTGTAAACTTGTTTTTCACTAGTGAAATATGGTACAGATAATTTTCCATATCCAGTCTGATAACAATTAACATTATTAACATTGTTCATTGCTTCATTTGTAACATCCATATCAAATAAATCAACTTCATCATAATCATACAGAGACATATTGAGTAAATTCTCATCTAACTCAGTATCTATATTAGAATCATTCACACAAACATTATCAGCATGATGTTCATACTTCCTTTGGAAATAAACTTTCAAAAGGAGCTTTCTAATAAAAGCTTTTAATTCCAAATATAAATCAGCAAAAGAAGGAAAAAAAAGTAGGTACACATTTACCACCTTTAAACAACACATTTTTTATATCTCCAGTAAGATTTAAATCAGATAAGTTAACAAACAGTAAAGTCTCTGTATTGTGTCCACATACCAGTTCATTATTTGTAGCGATTTTTTCCCTTCCTTCCGTTTCTCCCTCGACCTGATTTACTAGTCTGAAAAGAATCTTCAGCAACGGGAGAAACTGAGGTGTGATTCCTACTCTCAGTACTAGTCGTCATTGTAGATGAAGGAGTAGCAAAAGTAACATTTTTGGTAGTACTATGTTCAGCTGAAGACGCTGACATGCTTCACCATCTCTGATTTTCATTTCTGACCCTTGACCTGCTACGTACTGGTTCCTGATGCCATGAGAACAGGGTGCCAACTTCATAGTCCTTTAAATCATGTAATAGCTTACTTCTTTTCCATTGTATAATCTCTCCTTCAAATTTAGAAATTTTATCATTAATTTTAGAGATTTGCACCCTATAACAGGACTCCTCCACCACCTCGTCCTGTAGGTGCAAAATCTCTGCTTTTAGTTTTTCATGCGCCCTCATGTTATGCTTTATTAAAATGCTTAACCATTTAGTAGTACATTCTAAAGATGCTTGCTTCCACTCCTCAAAGAGGTCACCCTCTTCCTCTGAAAACTGTGTAGCAGGAAGTTTGTCTATGCGAAGCTCCCTAGGAGTTAAACTCACATATTTCTCCAGGAGTCGCGTGTCAAGAAACAATGCCAACTCTTTAGCCATAAGTCTCTCCAGTTGTATAAAACGCCCATCAGTATCTCGATTCTCACCCACGTTCCAAGGATCCATATTAGTAAATTTTCTTTCACGTTCACTCATTATTTCAGAAATAAGAAATGTCTCTTGTGAGCCCATCTGTCCAGGAGCTCCAGCTGTCTGTGACATATTTATGCTGGTAAAAGTACCAATAAGTATACCAAATCCAAATACACATAAAAAGTGCAAAAAACTAATAGATACACGAACAAAACGGAACTAAACCAGCATATTTTTTATTTACAATGATCTGGTACCTCGGCAATTTGCCTTCATGGATCACAATTCATTTCAAAAAATGAGGCAATATATATATATATATATATATATATATATATATATATATATATATATCTATATATCTACAGCTATTATTCAATTAATTTATCAATTAAATAACAATTCATTATTTAAACTGACCACAGTGATTTCCAATAAATATACAAAATTAACTTACATAACTGAAATAAATGAATGAATCTAACTATATAAAATCCATGTTTGTAGGAAAGACCTCTACTGACAACTGGAAATTTATCGTCAACTGCCTGAAAAAAAAATAAGTAGGGAAAAATTATTTGATCTGATTTTTGCTGACATCATCCCCTGCATTTGTTTTTCAAATTGCACAAATGCACTGAAATAGCCATGCCTGTTAGAAGATATTCAAGTTGTATTTTTGTGGGAGAAACTGACTGACAGATTTCTTTGTAAGGGACAGTTATGATCTGGGAAGCCTTGGTAAGAAGACTTTAGGCAGTTTCATAACAAAGATAAATCCAAAACACTGGAGCAACAGAGGAAGACGCCAACCAAAATTTGCGTAAAAAACGTCTTTACTCAACGCATTCATCTCAAGGACTTCTTCAGAAATAAAAACGCATACATTTACCACAATTTTTATACAAAAACCATGTCCCTCCTAAAATCCTAATTAAGTACTAAATCAATTAATCAATTAAGCAACAAAGCAGCATTTAAATACACATTTGTAACTTGAAAGTTATACAAAAATATAAAAATACAATAGTTAAAACAAAGCAAATATGCTTACTATCTACTATCTGTTAAGAAAACATTTACTACTTGGAGAAATTACACTGATTTTTTATGTGTAACTACCTCTCTCTAACTCTGTTATTCTCATTTTTTTCATATAGGCCACATGTACATAGTTTTTCTTTGTTTCATTTGTATTCTAGTAGAAATTGTGTTTTGTCTTTTTGAAAATCAATAAAATATTTGGATAAAAAAAACATTTAATATTAATGAATTCATTTAAACCTGGGGGATTATCAGCCCCCAGTCTAAGCTGCCATAGTGACTCTTTCCTTTCCACTCTGTTTTTTAAGTTGCCTCCCCTTAAGTAACTACAATATGTTCCAAGACAGCAAAGGAAAATTTTTTATATGTACTACATTGAATGGAATGTCTGAACAATGCATTTTTATCATCCTTCTTCTTAATAGCATAATAATGTTCTTTAATGTGTTTGCTCGGATTCCTAGTATTCATCCCTACATAAAATGCAGTGCAACCTGAACATAATGCAATATACACTAGACTGGTAGAATTACAGTTGAATCTCCCAAGTACACTGATAGTACTATTTAAATGAAGTAAATTAATGTAAGGTCCTTCATAAATATATCTACAAATGTTGCAATGAAGACATTTATACATGCCCCTGGGCTTATCAATAACTGGCATGGCTACTAAAGTCTCATTTTTTTCAAGCATACTCTTAATAGTATTAGATTTTTTGTATACAAAAGTAGGTTTATCACCTAAAATGTTACAGAGCTCATTATTACAAGAAATTCACTGCCAGCAAAAAAAAAAAAAAAATTGGAGAATGGCAGTTTCACTTTGTGCATGTGTAGGATGTGGAAGAATCACAGCAAAAGTCCTGATTAGTAAATAACGGCTCTCTTAAATCTTGGCAAGTTTCATAAACTGTAATACAAACTGATTCACAGTTTTATAACTTTTAAAGCTAGTGCTGCTTGTGGTATTGATTTGTGTGTGAAATTGTACTGTTGAACTTTCTTTGGGCTATCACTGGAAACAAAATTGTTGCAAAGATGAACTGATAAACAGTAAGTTCGTTTATTTCAAGTCCAGGCAGTTAACTGGAGTTTGTCAGGAGTGCTTTCTTCTTAAAGTTTAGATGTAGAATGTATGTATGTCTTTTCGGCTTTTCCAGGTTTGGGGTCGCCACAGCAGAACTCCAGTCCATTAATGACTGGCAGTGATTTTTATGGTGCTGAGTTGCCAGCCCGACGCCTATCTTTCAGCAAATGCATGCCCATTCGTGCATGTCTTTCGGAGGCCACTCGACCACGGGTAGGACATGCAGACTCCACACAGAAGGCGCTCCAGCCGAGAATCGAACAGGAGAACCTCTTGCTGTGAAGCAACAACACTAGAATACAAGCTTGAACTAATTTATTCCTGCAAGGGTATAATCATCAGGGATGCAAACTTCTTATGTATCTTGTAAAAGTGTACTTATATTTACAGGAGACTTTCCTGTTCTCCTGAAACGAGTATTCTCATCACTTTTTTGAAGTCTAATTTATAAAGTCTTGGTAAAGATGCAAAAAAATTAGCAACAGCTAGGTGGCATAACACAAATTGTTTTGTAAATTGTTTTGAAATGTGAAATTATAATGGGCCTTATTTGTGTAGATGCAGGAATATCAGGATGCTATTCCCTCGGAAGGTTCTTGCCAGCTGAACATTTTCTCACTGATATCCATCTTGCGCCCTTCATGGGTAAATACCAAGCCATTTCAAGCCCAGTCAGTTTCCCTTTTAGTGCTCAAAATAACCTACTCCATTTGGTTATAGATCGACCTTACCCATTGCAAGGTAGATTTAATTACATATTCATATTCATATTGAGAATAATTAGAATCATCTGAGAAGACCAACCCACTTAGGTTCTTTCCTTCTGTTCCTCCTTTCTCCCTTTCTAAAAAAAAAAAAAAAAAAATTGCCTGAAGCACCTAGTGTTCTGACTGTGCTTCTCAAACATTTTGGAAATAGAGTATATTTTAGTGCATTTATTAAAACTGTATTTGTCTTAATACTGCTACAACTCAAGTGTTCTAGGTTGCACTGCATCTGATTTGTGTTTTAGCTGCTTTTTTGTATATAGACTTTTCTGTATATGTACACTAGGTACTTATTCTACTGTATTACTACTACTACTGTATTACTACTACTACTACTGTATTACTACCTCTTAAATCGTTTTTCAGTTGTGCACTTGCCTTGCTTCACTTAAAAAGTTTTAAATTGCTAATTTTGTAGAGTTTTAATTGCATTTACTGTTTAGGGCTACACAATCAAGTGCGTTAGCCTTTTCTGTGTTAACTGTATTATTGCGTTGTTTAGCCTGTTTTAACCAAAAAAATACTATCTTGTTTGCTCGTTTCCTGCCTTTCCTAGATAGTATAGTCCAGATTCCAAGCTTTGCAGGTTTCACGACTTTATTTTCTGTGTTCAGAGCTATCCAGACCTTGATGTGGTAG
Source organism: Protopterus annectens (assembly GCF_019279795.1). Lineage (NCBI taxonomy): Eukaryota > Metazoa > Chordata > Ceratodontiformes > Protopteridae > Protopterus > Protopterus annectens. Next base: position 1,707,108,627 of record NC_056729.1, on the reverse strand, counting down.
AGAGAAGTCTTACTTGCCTACCAGTGGGAGTGGTGAGCACTGTACTGCCTATCTAACACTAGAGGAGTGGTTTCCAGCTCTGAAATTGTAATTGTATTAGCCATTTTGGGCTGATTTCTATCCCTTTCAACTTTCTGGCTTAAAAACACGTGTGTTTGCACATTTTTCGCATCATGCAGCACCGCAGGGCTACAGTTAAACTATTCCAGGTGCTAGAAAGTCTGTTCTTCATATTTTCCCTCAGAACTAGCTGGTTTCTCAGTAGTAGCACTAAAATCTGAACCCCTATGACTAGCACTTGCTCTAGAACCTGCTGGAAAGCACTAGGAAGCATTAAACTGATACAAGCACTCAACTCTCCTTGTTAATAAGGAGAAATTAATCGTAGGCACTAAACAACCTATAATTGCAAAGTACCTTGCAAAGGTAAGGGAAAAACAACTCCTAAACAGGCATGTCCAAGGGTCAGCTTCCGGTGATTTCTCCTGTCCACCTGGTGAATCTGGGCATACTGGGGCAATGCAGCAACTGCCTCATGTACACAAACAACCCTCTCCTACCACACAACACTACAACCTGTGAGAGATGCACTTACATAGCCAAACTGGAAACAAAGCTCTCTCCAGCCAAGATTGTGCTAGACAGTCAAGAGGAGAAGGTTAACACCTGCACTACACCTCAAGCAATACATAGTCCTTAAAAACCCACACCATCAACACCCACACATAGCAATACTAAACCCACATATGTGGAGGCCCTTAACATTAACCTGCCCAAGCAACAAAGACCTCCGAAGCTGAAACGCAAACACCATTCACAACCAAAGTGACACACAGCTCACAACAGCCCCTAAGGCAAGACAATGTACCCAACACTTTAGTCATAGGTGACTCTGTAGTCTGGTACATTGATGTCCCACTCACCAGGCTGAACAAGGAAAAAATGACAGTCAGCTGCCCGTCGGGTGCGAGGATCTGCCACATAACGCATGCACTCAAGTCACTCCATAACAAGTACAAATATGACTCTGTCATTGTCCATGTTGGAGTGAATGACATGAGACGTACCTCCCTGGACTACATGAAAAGAAACATGGAGGAGCTCTCAGATCATGTGGCCCAGGCAGGTATGACCCTAGCCCTGAGTAACATCCTGCCTTCGCCCAGAATGATACCACAGTATAAGGACAAAATGATCGATTTCAACAATTGGCTAAGCTTCTGGTGTCATTCAAAGGTGATCCTTCTCCCCTTAGCAACCTCTACTTGGTAGCCATGTTGTCTTTGGACTGCCATTCCCCTGCATTGTATATTATGGATTGCTGTTAAATCCACATTTGTCTGTCTGCCTGGGAAGACATGATCAACAAACCACAATGCTTTGCCAGAAATGGTCTGCACCTTTTGTCCCTAGGATTCAGGTTAAAGCTCTTGCCCCCCCATAGTGCCTTTTTTAGGCAAGGTTCAAAGGACAAAACCACCACCATAACAGATACAAGCATGCAAAATCTGAAGGTAATGCTAGACATCTAAACCTCAAAATGCACTCTCTCGAGGCACTCCAAAAAATGGAGAACATCTATTATCTGTGCAGTAACTGAGACCTGGTTCAAGGCTCCAGAGAGCACCCCTTCAATACCAGGCTACAACTCTTACCACACTTTTCAGCCACCAAACCAAGACCAAAACACTAAAGGAGGAGGAGTGTCCATATTCGCCAAGGATATTCACACCTGCAGGCTAGTTGCCCAACACAATGTATCTGAAATTCTCCAGGTGCAACTAACACTAGGTAAGACTGCAATCCAAATTGTAGTTTGCTACAGATCCCTCACCATGCCTCCAATTAACTGAAACTACTCGGTGCCAACACCTTTTCCCAACAGTTCTTGGAATTCATAAATTCCAATGTCCTGGATCAACTAATCCATTGTCCCACCAGGGTCTCCAATATCCTAGACCTTGTCATTACCAACATGGGAGATAGATGCTCCACACCAGTGGTCACCCCCTCATTGGTCAGGTCTGACCATAAGCTAAATCACCCTTGACATCCATATCCCACCCCCACTCCCCCGTAAGGAAACCTCTGTAAAAAAAAAACTTCTCCAAAGCCATCTTCATGCCACTCAAGTCAGAAGTGACAAACTTCATGACACCCATGCAGATGGGAGCTGAAAGTTCAACTGCTGAATCCCACACTAGGGCACTGTATGAGTACATCCACTCGTGCCAAACCAAATAGAAACCAGACACTCTTCTCCTCCAAAAACAAAAGGGAAGCCAAGCTTGTGGTCCCCTGTCATAAACTACACAACAGAAGGAAGAAACTGTTGCAGAAAAGAGGAAAATCCCAAGTTGCAAAAAACTCCCTTACCAGCCTAAGTAAGAAGCTGAGATCCCTCATAAAACCCTCCAAAGCTAGTTATGAAAATAAAATTGCCAAAGATTCCAAAGACAACCACATGGCATGTCAAGAATCTAAATGGCAATGCTTGGATCTGCTCTGAGCTACAACAGAATGGCATTAAACAGACTGATCCCAAGGATATTGCCAATATCCTGGCAGATTGATTTTAGTGCCAACTTCACCCTCCTCTCACCCCCTAAATGGCCCATCTCAATACCAAAGATTACCAAATTCTGGTAATCACGGCCACACAGGTAGAAACCGCACTCTCCAAAGCTAAGAATACAGCATCCATGGGACCAAATGACATCCCGGGCTGTGTACTACATGAACTACAAAATGAACTGGCACCTCATCTAAGTGTCATGTTTAATCATAGCCTCACCTCAGGCTTCGTGCCCACTGAGTGGTGCACAGCTACAGTTATCCCACTCCACAAGGGGGGATCCACCTTGGATCCTGGGAACTACCATCCCATCAGTCTGATGAGCCTGATCTGCAAGGGCATGGAATGCATTATCATGGAACTTATAAACAAAGACATTGGCAACCTTCAAGCACTGGACCCCACCCAGTTTGGCTTCGTGAAGGGCCAATCTTGTCCTGAACCTGACTGACTTCTTCAAGTCATTCTCCAGAGCTGTGGATCAGAGTAAGATGGTCCACTCAGCCTATTTGGACCTCGCCAAGGCCTTCAACACCATCCCCCACTCTGGAATTGTAGATAAACTTACTAAGCTGGGCATAAATCCCTATGTCACTCGATGAGTTGCTAACCGTAAACGTAGCCGACTCCAAATCCAGCTCCAGACAAGTGACAAGTGGAGTACCTCAGGGTTCAGTCCTGGGACCGCTCTTGTTTGGCATCTACTTCTCTGAAGTACAGGCCAGCACTAAGGGACTCTGGCTAACAAAGTTCGCAGATGATTGCAAACTGGGAGCCATTACTGAATTCCCAAATGATGTGGATATTGCACAAAATGGCCTTAACAGAAGCAGATGCTTGGTGTCAGGGCCATGGGCTCAAGCTTAATGCCAAGAAATGTATATTTATCCCCTTTGGGAAAAAACATGTACCCATGAATTACCACATAGGTGGCAGTACACTAAAAACCAAAAGTGTGATGAGAGACTTACAGGTGGACAGTGGTCTCACCTTCCATAACCACAACTTCACAACAGTCAGGAAATCCTGTGTGGCACACCTCATCACTAAGGGCTTTTCATCCAGAAAAAGGAAGCCATTGTTCCATTGTACTCATCCATCATTAGACCCATTATAGAGTACAATGCCTTGTTTGGTATGTATCTCACAAGACATCTGCAACAGCTGGAAAGGCCGCAGAAATACCTCACTAAAAGAATCACAGACCTAAAGCAGATGCCCAATGCTGACCGTCTAAAAAAACTCCAGCTATACTCTGTGGCATATCGTCTACTCAGAGGCGATCTCTGTTTAACATACAAGGCCATGTCAAATCCAGAGCTGTTGGACATGCTCCACTTAAAGAAATCCCAATCCCTCAGAACCACATGCTCCAGGGATCTAAACCTTGTCATCACAATGAACAAAACATGCTGGAGGGATAGGTTCCTGACCCAGAGACTCCCCATACTCTGGAATAGACTGCCCATACATGTCAAGCAGAGCGCCTCCTTGGCCCTCTTCAAAAGGAACCTTGACGATTGGATAGGAGATAAGAAATTCACCCTGGGGATCATGTCAGTCGCCCTGCTAGATAGGGTTCCAGGGAAGTAAATATTGTGGGAAGAAATATCCAGGGAATTGTTATGGCTAGGCTTGTATAGGCTCTAGGGCCGATAGCCTAGTACCAATCTATGAACCTAAATATTTTCCAGTTATTAAAGACTACTGATTTCATTTTATTACTATCTAGAGTCATATTAATAATACATTTAGGTGTAGTCAAAAATGAAGTGGGAGTAGAATGACCAGTAGTATTCTTAACACAAAGCCCCTTCTTAATGATAGGGGGAAACTCTGACTCTCTTCTCTCCATGATATTACTACTCACTTCTTGAAGTAAAGACAGTAGGTACCTTCTACAAAAAAATAAATAACTAATAAGTTTTACTTCCTTAAGAAATAAATTGTCATCTGTGGTCATACGTGATAGGTTCATAGGGAGGTACTAGGCTATCTGCCCGAAGGCATTTATAAGCCTAGCCAGATTGTGTTGGCTTTCGCCGCCCCCTTATATTAGTTCCCTGTACCTCTGTATATGTGTATTCCACAAGCTGAAGGAATAGAATTTGTATCTCAGTTTCTTTCTAAATACAGTACTTGGTCTGAATCTTCAGTAAAACATGCTGTTCCTTGTTGGAACTATTATTAGATAATAATTTCTTTATTTTCAACAAACTCAGTCTCATCAGTATTAAAGTTCACCTGACTTTGACTAAATAGCCTAATCTGATCCAAAAATGACCAAGAATCTCTAATAAATGAAGGTAAACTTTGGACCACTGGATTAAGTAATGAGTCTAGGTATAATGATAGACCCTCTGTAATGCTACCGGAAGAAGCAACAATAGGTCTAAATGGTGGATTGCATGTATTTTTATGAATTTTGGATATACCGAATAGTATATCTAATCGAGGATTGTCTATAACAAGAAAATCATAAATTTCAGCAGAAATCTCACCATTCATTAACAGGTCATACAATGCATACTTTACAAACCTGTAATTTCTATCTATAACATTGCTATTTACTTCCATATATTCATCTGTATTATTAAACATCTTCTCCATCACTTAAATGTAATCTGTATTAGACATGATAACCATCCCACCCGCTTTATCAGCCTTCATAAACCTAATATTATCTATATGTTGAAGCTCTTGAAGAGCTTTTTTCTCTTCATAACTTAAATTAAAATAAAAATGTTCAGGTTTATTTCCTGACACAGATCTAATGTCTTTGCTGCAAAAAAGCTTCTAACACTTTCAGAGTATTATGCAATGGTGCCTGTAATCATCACTTGCAGCTGAGGAAGTCAATAAATCTTACACTATATATTGTATTGTGTTATGTCAGGAATAGTACTACACTGTAACTAATGACCTAATGCATACCTAATGCACCTGGAGGAAACCCACACAAACACAGGGAGGACATGCAAACTCCACACAGAAGGCATCCCAGCTAAGAATCGAACCAAAGAACCTCTTGCTGTGAGGTGACAATGGTATCGCTGCACCACTCTGCCATCCTTACTCACAATTAACGAAAGCAAATAAACATATTGCTGTAATTCACTGGCAAGCAATGATTGGATTTCAGTCTAATTATCGAGAAGGTCACTGCATGAAAAAATGCATAGCTAATGACAATTAACATGCAAAATGCTAGCAGCATGGGCACATATGCATGTCTGTGAATCACATGTTGTGCAATATAAAGCAGCAATATGGCATTACATGGCTATAGCCCTATACCAGACTGCTGTGACTGTACTTACATGATAAGCACATGGCTCACATCAACATAAATGGATAGCACTGTGCACAAAGATTCAAATATTCAAAAATACTTTATTGTCATTTAGGACCACAAATGTGGAGATTAAATTAAATTACAAATGTCAGCTCAGGAGAGAATAAAATAAGAAATAAAAAAAAACATGTTTGACATGCAAGAGGTAGTTCACATTACAAAAACACACTCAATACCCATTATCAAATGATAAATAATAAATAAATACTCACCACCAAACCCCTTCACCATTACGATACAGAATAAATAGAGGGCTAGTGAATACCAGCTGTTTAGTTACTGTATTGCACTTGTTAACCTTAGACGTGACTCAGTATAGCCATCATATTGCATAATAGTAATACTGGTGGTAACTGCTCAGAGCAGCAGGATTAAATAAAAAAAAAGAGGCTTCAATGTATCAGGTATTATGGTTGGTTTCCAAGTTAATAAGTCTCACAGCTGTAGGATACAAACTGTTCCTTAATCTAGTAGACCTATAGCAGATGCTGCAGTACCTCCTTCCAGAAGTTGTGAGAACCAGTTGTGGGCCTGATGGGTTGAATCAGCTAATATTTTATATGTTCTCTTTCTTGCTCTTGTAAAGAAAAGCTCCTGAATAGAAGGGAGGTTTGTGCCCAAGAATGTCTCAGCCACCCTCACCACCCTCTGTAATTTCTGCTTCTCAGCAACTGTGCAGTTGCCGAACCATGCTATGAAGTTGCTAGTGAGGATGGTCTCAATAGCTCCACTGTAAAAAGTGGTGAGAGCATTCAGTGGGAGCCTGTCCTTTTTGAGCTTTCTCAGGAGGTGAGGCCTCTGTTGAGCCTTCTTGACTATATGGTTGGTACTAACAGTCCAGGAGAGATCATCTGAGATGTAAAGACCCAGGAACTTGGTTGTTTTTACTTTCGCTACTACCTCCCCTTAGATAGTGAGTGGTTAGTAAACTGTTGCCTTTCTTCTGAAGTCCATAATTATTTCTTTGGTCTTATTAACATTCAGGTCCAGATTGTTCCTGTCACACCAGGCAATCAAAGTGTTCACCTCATCCCTGTAGTTATGTCCATCCCCACCACTAATGAGACCCACAACTGTTGTATCATGAGTGAATTTTGTAATATAGTTTGAGTTATGTTTTGCAGTACAGTCATGGATAAGGATGGTGAAGAGCAAAGGGCTGAGCACACAACCTTGGGGAACAGCAGTATTCAGGACTATGTGTTGAGAGGGTTGGGAGGGTGGCTTAATGGCTAAGGTGTTTGCCTTACAAACACAAGGTGCAGGGTTTGAGTCTCACAAGGGATAATTGGCTAGGCTTAAAATGTCTCGCAAGGGCAGTTAGCGTAGTACTAAACTATGAAACTATGAACTATAAGGTGTTGTTTCTAGTGCATGTCCATTGGGGTCTACCAATCAGATAGTCAAGAGTCCAGTTACATAGGTGCTTGTTTATCCAGAGTTTCAAGAGCTTATGCACCAGTTACATCAGTATCACAATGTTGAATGCAGAACTGAAGTCGATGTACAGCAACCTTATGTAGTTGTTCCTCCCTTCTAGGTGTTTTAGTGCAAGGTGTAGTGCAACTGATATCACATCCACAGTCAATCTATTTGCCTGGTATGTAAACTGGAGCAGATCAAAGGACTTAGGCAGACCTGTAGATAGATGTTTCTTCACAATCCTCTCAAAGCACTTCATGATGTTTGAGGTTAAGGCGACCAGTCTGAAATCACTGAGGCAGGTAGGGTTGGGTTTCTTCTGAAGTGGGACAATACTTGTTTACTTGAAATGTGACAGAACTTTCTCCATAGCAAGGGATGAGTTGAAGATGTTTGCCAGTACCAAACATAACTGATCAGCACAACCCTTTAACACCTTGCCAGGAATGTTATCTGGTCCAGCAGCCTTCCTAGGATTCACTTTATCAAGCTGAAGTTTCATCTCTTTGGAGTTTAAGGTGAGCACCATCTCCTCTTTGTCAGTGTTTGTTTTAGAAGGTACGGTGGAGTTCTTCTCCTCAAATCTGCCAAAGAAGGAGTTCAGTTGATTTAAGAATTCCAAGCTATCATTACACCGGGATGTTTTGGTCTTATAGTACGTGAGCTGCTGTATCCCCTGCCATAAGCTTCCCGTGTCCCTCATGTCTTGGAAGCGGATCTGAATTTTCCTCCCATACTTTCTCTTTACCCTTTGATGCCCTTTTTCAGATTTGACCTGGCCACCTTTAACCTTTCTTTGTCATTTGTCTTTAAGGCTGTGTTTCTTTCCCTCAGTAGCTCATACACATTCCTGGTGAGTCAGGGCTTCTGGTTAGCTCTTATAGTGATGGCTTTTGTAGTGGTTACACCCTCCATGCATTTATTTATGTAGGCAAGAACTGATTTGGTATAGGTGAATATGTCTAAATGGAGGTTGTACATAGCCACCTCTTTGAAGACCTCCCAGCAGGTGGTATTGAAACAGTCCTGAAGGTGATCCAGGGAACCCTGCTGCCAGACTCTGATCTGTTTAGTTGTTGTTTTTTTTCTAATCAAAGCCATCTTACAGGTTGGCAGAAGCAGGATGGCAGTGTGATCAGAGCTGCCTATGCTGGGGTGCTTCAAAGCTTTGACAGCTCCTTTAATATTGTTGTAAGCTTTGTCTACGGTATTCTCCCCTCTGGTGGGGAAATCCACATACTGATAAAAATGGGGTAGCACCTCCATAAGCTCAGCTCTGTTGAAATCACCCACTATCACATGTGCAAATTCTGTGTTTCTGCTTTGTAGCCCACAGATAATATTATGGAGTTTATTTTGAGCTTCACCAGTGGTAGCACTGGGGGGATGTACACTGCTGTGGCATATATTCATTCCATTGATTTCCCTTGACACATAGAAAGGTCTGCATCTTAGTGTCAATATTTCCACATCTTTGGAGCAGTATGAATGAACCAGGTTACAGTCTTTGCACCATCTGTTATTAACATAGATGCATACACCACCACCTTTAGCTTTACCACTCTGTGCTTTACATCTACCTGCACTAAAGACGGTTAGCCCATCTAGGTTCACGGCATTGTCACTAATGTTACTATCCAGCCAAGTTTCACAGAAAATGAACACACAAGTGTCCCTCACCTTATTTTTTGTGAACTCCACTCTTAGATAGTCCATCTTATTATCCAGTGAGCAGACATTTGCAAGTAATACTGAAGGGAATGCAGGCCTGTAGGGGGTTATCTTCTGTTTAGCAGCAGCTGCTCCTATGCAGCCTCTCTTTCTAGTTCATTCACATATTTTTCTTTTGTAGCTGCTCCGGGGAATTCCAGAACCATACATGTGTAGTTTCAGAGCTCTGACTGCATTCCTGTTTAAAATGCAGAGATTTCTGCAAGTAAAGTAGGCCCCAAGTACTCCACAGACAACAGAGATTCAAGCCAGCAGCTTGTTCTAGTAATCCATTTAATTTCCAGTAATTTCCCTTGGTTATAAGTAGTTGCATTCATAGGTTGGTACTAGGCTATCGGCTCAAGGGCCTATACAAGCCTAGCCATAACAATTCCCTGGCTATTTCTTACCACAATATTTACTTCCCTGGACCGCTGTCTAGCAGGGTGACAGATGTGATCCCCGATGATTCACATAAAAAAGTTCTGGAAAGTGTTTTTTTTTTTTTCATTTTTGTGTGCAAAAGAAGCAGGAATAAGCATTTCTCCCTGACGAGCTAACAAAGCTGCAACTTTTTTTCCATTGCCAGTGATTTAAGACAGTAATGTCAATTGAGTGAACTAGCATCACTGCTACACTAACCTGCTCTTGTTAGTGCAATATAAAGTGCTGGCATCATCTTCAGTAAACCTGTTTACCAATTTCAGTAAAGTGCTTGCAGACATGCAGATTCACAGAGTTAAAGGAGGAGTCATCCCTAGCAAAGTACATCATTAACAACAAATCCTGAGGCAGAATTTTAATTAGAGTGAAGGCAGATGTCAAGGTATATGTGTAACTAGTAATCCAGGACACTGATACTTCACTTTACTGTCTGCCTGTGGATGGTGGTTCCAAACTGTGAAAACAGGAAAGCATGGGAAGAACATGCTGCAAGAAGTTTGGGGTTTCAGGGGCACATGTTGTAGGATGGCTACATAAATGGGAGAGGCTGTGCATAGTATGAACTGCAACTGAAAACCAGATGTACAAAGAGGGAAACTGTGGCAAAAAGTAGGTGCATCCTATATCATACCACATACACCCACAAATTAAAATGTTTTGCTCACAATGGTACATGTACCAGCATGAAATTCAAGCTATGCAATGTCATGAACGGTTCACTAGCCAGGACAATGAAAAACTACTGAAGGCCTTTCATACACATGGCATATGCCTCCAGGACAAAGGTGTTACATTATTAAGACCAGACTGTGCAGAAACTGATACAGGATGTGAAAACCATAACAAATGGGAAGAGTTGTGATAAAGTTGCTGATATGACACTTTGTACAAACAGACATTGTGACATATATATGGGAACACGTGATAAAGTTGTTGATATGACACTTTGTACAAACAGACATTGTGGCACACTGGTCCATGTGATAAAGTTGTTGATATGACACTTGGTACAGACATTGTGGCACATAAATCGGAACAGTTGCGATAAAGTTGTTAATATGACACTTTGTACAGACATTGTGACACACAGGTCCACCAACACTGAAGCAGCTCACTCTAGTCAAGGGAAGAGCCCATTTATGCCCAAGGGGAGGCTTTGATGCACAAGCTGTGCTGGCACCAAACACCCAAGTCTCATTTGGGAAAGAACCAGGTTAATAATGTCCATTATAGTACAGCGTACTCCACTGCATAATTTTACAACAGAGAGCTGTTTGTCGATTAATATTCCACTGCATGTTTGAAGGGAAGGCCTGACTAAGGCCCACCTGCACATATGTCTTTTCAAGCACTTTTGTTTTGCAACTGCTAAATGTACAAGGCAAAGTATATCTGTCAATGTATGCTACTGCTGCACTTTCAGGTGGAAAAAGTTTGGATACCAGAGTCAGTTACAGAGGAGTATATTTGTGGGGTGACAATGTCACCCTTGAGATTCCGGATACTGGCTAAAGCTCTTGCCACCCCTATAGTGCCTTTTTAGGCAAGGTTCAAATGACAAATTCACCACTGTAACAGGTACAAGCAAGCAAAATCTGAGGGTAATGCTACTCAATGCTAGAAGTCTAAACTTCAAAATGCATTCACTCGAGGCACTCCTTAAAATGGAGAACATCGACATCTGTGCAGTGAAAGAGACCTGGTTCAAGGCTCCAGAGAGCACCCCTGCATTACCAGGCTATAATTCATACCACACCTTTTGGCCACCTAACCTAGACCGAAACACTAAAGGTGGAGGCGTGTCCATATTCATTAAGGATATCCACATCTCCAGGCTAGTTGCTCAGCATAATGCATCTGAGATTATGCAAGTGCAACTAACTCTGGGCAAGACCGCAATCCAAATTGTAACCCCCACTATGCCTCAGGATTCCCACTCCTCATTTCTTGATACAATGGAAAATATTAAAGCACAACCCACCACCCTAATAATGGGCGATTTCAACTACCCCACCATTAACTGGGAAAACTACCAATGTACCAACTCTTTTGCTCAATGTTTTCTGGAATTCATAAATTCTAATGCCTTGGATCAACTTATCCACACCCCCACCAGAGGCAGCAATATCCTAGATTTGGTCATTACCAACATGGGCGACCAGTGTTCCACACCAGAGGTCAATTCCTCATTGGTCAGATCCGACCACAAGCAAATCAGCCTAGACATCCACATCCCGCCCCCACCCCCCATTAGGGAAACCACAGTAAAAAATTTCTCCAAAGCCAACTTCACGCTTCTTAAGACAGAAGTGGCAAACTTCACAACACCCATGCAGAGGGACAATAGAGGTATGACTGCTGAATCCTACACAAATGCACTTTCTAAGCACTTACATGAGTGCATGGCTCATGCTATCCATAACAGAACCAAGATGCTATCCTCCAAAAAAAGGAAGCCAACTTGGTGGTCACCTGCCATAAACAAACTCTACAACAGAAGAAAGAAACAGTTGCAAAAAAGAGTAAAATCCCATGGCTGTAAGAACTCCCTGGTCAGCCTCAGTAAGAAGCTGAGATCCCTCATAAAATCCTCCAAAGCTAGTTATGAAAACAAAATCACCATTGATTCTAAAGACAACCACAAAGCATTCTATAGCTATGTCAAGAATCTCAATGGCAACACTCAGATCTGCTCTGAGTTACAGCACTAAATATACAGAACCAACTGATATTGCCAACATCCTGGCAGACAGCTTCAGTGCTAACTTTACCCCCCACCCCACCCCCTAAAGGGCCCATTTCTATACCGGAAGAATGCAAAGTTCTTGTAATCACGGCTGCACAGGTAAAAACACACTCTCCAAAGCCAAGAACACAGCATCCACAGGACCTGACAACATCCCAGGCTGCATTCTACATGAACTACAGAATGACCTCTTACCCCACCTAAGCACTATGTTCAATCATAGCCTCACCTCAGGCTTTGTGCCCACTGAATGGCGCACAGAGACGGTTATCCCACTCCACAAAGGGGGAGCCACCACAAACCCCAGGAACTACTGCGCCATTAGCCTAACGAGCCTGGTCTGCAAGACCATAAAACGTATCATTATGGAACTTATAAACAAAGACATTTTTAATCTCCAAACTCTGGACCCCACCCACTTCAGTTTTGTAAAAAGCAGATCATGTCTCCTAAACCTGATTGACTTCTTTGAAACAGTCACCATACCCACTCTGGAATTATAGATAAACTCACTAAACTAGGTGTAAATCCCTATGTCACAAGATGGGTTGCCAACTGGCTCACTGACAGAACCCACACTGTGAAAGTAGCAGACTCCAAATCCGACTTCAGACCAGTGACAAGTGGAGTACCATAGGGTTCAGTCCTGGGTCCTCTCCTGTTTGGTATCTAATTTTCTGAAGTACAGGCTAACACAGCAGGTCTTTGGCTAATGAAGTTTGCAGATGACTACAAACTAGAAGCCATAATTGAAAATCCTAATGATGTGGACATCCTACAAAAGGGCCTCACTGAGACAGATGCCTGGTGTCAAAGCCATGGCCTCAAGCTCAGTGCCAAAAAGTGCATTGTCATCCCCTTTGGTAAAAACTCTGGATCCATGAGCTACCACATAGGTGGTAGTCTGCTTAACACTAAAAGTGTGATAAGAGACCTTGGGACACAGGTGGACAGTAGTCTCTCATTTGATACTCACATCACCACAGTAGTCAGGAAATCCTTCTACGTGGCACACCTCATCACAAAAGGTTTCTCATCCAGGAAGAGGTCATTGCTCCCCTCTACTCGTCACTCATTAGACCCATTATAGAGTACAATGCCCCTTTTGGTATCTACCTCACAAGACATCTACAACAACTGGAAAGGCTGCAGAAATACCTCACAAAGAAGATTACTGGCCTCAAACAGATGCCCTACGCAGACCGTCTCAAACAACTCCAGCTTTACTCCATCGCATATTGCCTATTCAGAGGCAATCTCTGCCTAACATACAAAGCTATGTCAAACCCAGAGCTGTTGAACATGCTCCACTTAAAGAAATCCCAATCCCTCTGAGCTAAATGCTCTAGGGACCTAAACCTTGTCACCACAATAAACAGAACATGCTAGAGGAATAGATTCCTGTCCCAGAGACTTCTCATACTCTGGAACAAACTACCTATCTATATCAAACAAAGCTTCTCATTAGCACTCTTCAAGAAAAATCTTGATGACTGGATGGGAAATAGGAAATTCACCCCAGGGATCACCTCTGTGGCTCTGCTCGACAGGTGCACACGAAAATTATTTTCTTGGGTGGCGAAAGCCAGGGTACCTTTTTGGCTAGGCTTGTATAGACCCCAATGCCAATAGCCTAGTACCTACTTATGAATCTATGTCTGTGCTTCAACCAAGTATTAGTTTAAGAGTGTGCCCACTTATGCAACCAACTTATTGTACATGTTTTATTTTTTATATTTTTCCCGTAACAGATTTGTTTTTCAATTGAATTGTGCAGGTTATAATTTACATTAAAGGTGGGAAAATTTTTGAAATGATTTATTTTAGTCTCTCTTTTTTATATCACAAAAACCTGGCATTTTAACAGGGGTGTGTACACGTTTTATATCCACTGTATATCACATATACATATGCAGACACACATACAGTTTGTTAATTAGGTTGGTGGGCTGGTAAACAGCCTTTTCAACCACTACCTGAGCCATATGGCAATTGCACAAGATGTACTCAATATATGAGAAATGCAGTTTAAATAAAATATGCAAATTTCTTGCTCTTCCATTGCGTTTTACTATTTATATATGTTTATAATATATTATTTCGAGCATATATCTTCTCAACTAATTGGTATTATTTTGTCAACTGAATATGAAAGCCTTGGATAAAACAAATTCCTTCCCTGACAGAAAAATATGTCTATCATTCCATAATGATAATTTTTGCTCATGCTAGGGTCTCAATGCAACTGCATTTTTAAGTCAGTGCTTGTACATTTTTGGAATTATTTTACATAATTTTTCTGTCCTTGCTAACATTGGCATTACCCAAATAATGTATAGTACATACAGAACCTCTTCATGTGTCTCTGGTAAATTTTTTAATCATATTATGTGCTATGTGTAGTTCCTCACTTGCTACTTATTTCAGTTTCAGAACATACTTCTACAGATTGAGTAGAATCTTCTGCAAGCTCAAGAGTGTGCTGTACAAAGGCTTTCTAAACATGCTTGCAAGGGTTTATGTCCTGTTTCCACTTGAATTTACTTACAATAGACAACATGGGATTTCTCAAAACCAAGCACTACTGTTAATTCCTTATTTGAGTATCTTTCTTTTGAGCATTTGTAAATATTCTTGACCCACACTCAACTGGCCTATTCTGCTGTAGGATCATACCTCTCATACCATTATGACAGTTATCTACTTGCAACACACTTACTAATCATTATAGCACTTTGACACTGGTGTATCTATAATTAGTTTATTCATATCAAAACAACTGATATTTTTCTATATCTGTTTTTAGCCTCTGCAATGTTACAGTTGTTACATTAATAATAAAGTAGCCCACCTCCATGCCCTCCTAGATATTCACTCCTTTGATATCCTCTGCCTCACTGAAATTTGGTTGAAAACAGAAACTAAAGACAGTGAAATCATTCCCCAAGGCTATAAAATAGTGAGGCAAGCCCGGACAAAATGCAAAGGGAGTGGAGTAGCAGTTCTATTTAAAGATGGACTTCATATCTCCACCCTACCATATAATCCAACCCAGGATAGTAACGCAGACGTCCTCATCACCAAACTTCAAATCAACACAAACAAATCTTTATACATTATCTGTATTTACTTACCTCCCGGAAATAATATCACTACAATAGAGGCTATACTAAGCTGGGTGTCTTCTACTTACCCCCAAGAAACAATAATACTAGGCGACTTTAATATTTACTGGAAAGGTGTTAGTGCTGAAAATCCTACCTCTCATATTAACCTCCATGGCTTTAGCCAAATCATAACCTCTACAACCAGAATTAACAAACCAAATAAAAAAGAGAGCACCTTAGACTGGATACTCATAAATAAACAGAAACAATCTTATAAGGTAGGAACGCTGACAGACGATGTAAGTGATCATTTTTGACCTACATCATAAGAGGAAAGAAGGATCTTCCCAACCTCCCCACCTTTAGGATAGCATGCTCTACCAAACACTTTAACTCAGAATTATTTCAAACTGAACTTAGTGTCTGTGACTGGAACCCTTTAAAAACCCTTCCACTTGAAGAGGCTGTAAAGTACCTTAACTCTAAATTCTTATCTATCCTGGATAGGCATGCACCTAAACGGTCCATCAGAATGAAGTCCAACCCAGCCCCATGGCTTTCTAAAGAAACCAGACATCAAATTTTGCTTAGGAACAAAGCTTGGGCTAAGTGGAGAGCTAACAGAAATATCTCTGATCAACTAAATTTTAGGCAGCTGAGAAATAGTACAAAAAAGGCAATACTTAAAGATAAAAAGAACTACTACTGTAAACTGCAGCAAACTCACCAAAATAATCCTCAGAAGTTCTGGTCTAGTATCAATAAACTCCTTTCCCCAGGACACTCTCGAACACCCACCCCACTTGATGCAGATCCAAATACCCCCCATCAAACTGGCAATACCTTTAATTCTTTCTTCAATGACACCATACAATCTCTAGCTAGTCAACTTATCCCAGATAACTCAAGCCTTCCCACCACCACACCAGGCTCTCTACCTACATTCAAACTACAACCCATCTATACTACTCTCATCTATAAATTCATTCAAAAACTCAAGCCATGTACTACTTCTGCTGACCAGCTACCGTCACAATATCTCCAAAAAGCAGCCAAAGTAATTGCCTACCCTATATCCATCCTTATAAATAGGACAATCAAAGGGAACCATTCCAGATATTTGGAAAATCTCCCACATTATCCCCTACATAAAGGTGGGAACTCAAATGACTACTCTAACTATCGACCAGTAGCTCTCTTATCACCCTTAGCAAAAATTATGGAAAAATGCATTCACCAAAAACTTTTACATCATCTATCTCAACATAACATAATAGCAAACTGCCAACATTGCTTTAGGCCATCAAATAGTACCACTACTGCTCTTTTATTCTTTACAGATACCAGCAATAGAAACCGTAATAAAAACATCCTCTCATCTGCACTCTTTATTGACCTCTCAAAAGCTTTCGACATGGTAAACCCCACCCTCTTAATCAATATTCTTGAATCCCTTTCCTTTGACTCTCAGGCTGTTAAATGGTTCAGATCCTACCTCAGCAACAGGCAACAGGCAGTTGTCTGGGAAAATCAAAGTTCATCCTTTCTGCCAGTCACCACTGGAGTCCCTCAGGGCTCTATTCTTGGACCACTTCTTTTCTCATTATTTATCAATGACCTCCATGTAGTAATTCCTAAGCCACCTGCATTCAATATGCAGATGATTCTACGCTAATATGCTCAGCATACTCTCCATCAGAACTATATTCTCTTACTCAAAATGTTTTTAACACTGTAGAAACATGGTTTACAAAATGCTGCCTCCTTCCTAATGCCAAAAAAACAAACTCATTCTCTTTACCCCCACTACCAAGTCCTCCCCCGTATATTTCTCAATCTCTTCAAATAATGGCGCTATTATATTCCCTGACTCTACCAACTGTTAGGAATAACTATTGACAATAACCTTACATTTGATTACCATATAAATAACACCATTAAAACAGTCAACAGAAAAATAGGCTCCTTATATAGAATAAAACCTTTCCTAACCCGAGCAGCCAGAACCAACATTGTTCACTCCCATCTAATCTCTACTCTTCTGTATGCCTCACCTATTTATACCAACTTAAAGAAAAATAACCTTAACAAACTAGCAACTTCCTACAATAACATCGCCAGATTTGTCACTGGCAATTCCTTTAGAACCCACCACTGTCTGAATCTTTGGCAACTAGACTGGCTTGAATTCCAAAACCATCTGATAATCTCCCAACTCACAATTGCCCACAAAATATTTTACCAACCCAACACCACCCCTATACTCTCCAATCTCTTAATCCCCTATAAAAATCTGAATTCCCTATGTTCTTCTAGCAAACTCCTCGCTAGTATAACCAAGTCTAACAACATGGCTGGTGACTCTCTGTTTACTAATGCAGCAGGAAAAAACTGGAACTTGCTACCCAATGAACTAACACTAATCGCATCCTTGCCTCTCTTTAAAGAAAAACTCGAAAAACACCTCAAAACGCACTGGTTATGCCCTTGTAGTAACCCTGACTAATCACCCTCTTCCACCACTGTTTCTTCCTCTTCCAAACAAACTTCCAAAAATGTTAATGCTTATTCATGTAAGCAAGGCTGGTACTGTTTAAACTCTAATCAACATACTGCTGAAATCTTTCTACTTGATGTGAAAAATTCCATATGAATCTTGCTGTGCTACATTGTTATTGTTGCTTTTTTAAGTGTAAATATTTTTACTGTAGCTTTTTTCAAGTGTAAATATCTTTAGTAAGTAATAATTACTTGTAATTGTTTTATTAATCCTTTCATTTACCATGTAACGATATTTTTAATTTTTCTATCTTGTTGGAGCTTTTCTCCCCTGGACTCTAATGAAAATGGAAATATATCCAGCTAGACTAGCCAGGTTAACAAATGTAAAATAAAATAAATAAATAAAATAAATAAATAAAGTTGACTTGCATTTCAAACGTAATACACTTATTTTACTGTTGCTCTTACTTAACTTGAAATTATGGTGTTTTGATTTATTTGACAAATTTATCGGTCTTTTGCCATGCTCTTCTTCTGTCTGAGACTATACTATTAGATCAATTATGTTTACAAATCCTTCCAAGATTTCAAGAATGTGCGAAACAGTTCTTTGGATTACTTCTGGCAGCAATGAAATAGCAAATAATTGCCTTAGCTTAAAATGGCCCATTAGGATGGTTAGACTAGTACAAACTTATGAATCCATGAAACTAAGCAAGCAGTGGACAATGATTTCATTTAATCACTTTATTCATACCTTGTAGATCATTATACATGTGAATCTTGACTTTCCTTACAAGAGTAATAATATGATTCCCCCATTAAGTTTGATCTAACTGCTTCTTAATGAAATCTACACTTTTCAGTCTCTTCAATTCTTGCTCTGTTCTACTTCTGAGAGCTACTGGTGCCTTCCTTGCATCATGTATGACAGGCACAGCATCAGACTTTATTTGTTGTAATATTTTTTTCTGCCAAATGTCATGAAAGATGCTACTTCAATAGCTTTAGACAGTATTTTAGATGTTTCTGCACCACTGCAACTGATGCTTTCTATGCCCACTCATTGCTTTCACACTCTTTTACAATGCCCAAATGTTAGGTTAATTTACTTAACTTTAAGTCTTGCAATTTGAAACATCATCCTGTAATTCCTATCTTACATTCATATGTTAGTTGTTTTTGACCTAGTGACTTTATGGCTCTACACAGCACCATGAACATATTAGCAATGTGCACACAGCTCTTTCTCTGTTCCCTTAGCTCTGATGCGTCAAATGTAATTTCAGACACAATATTGCACTTGTAAAACATTTATTCATTTGTTTATGGACATTGAACATAGATGTCTCTTACATATACATGAAAAAGTGTTCTTTCACACACCAACTTCGGAATAGCCTGATTAATTCAAGTGTGGGTTACAGGAGAGTAGGAGCCTATCCCTGCTGTTAGCTAATCCTGAACAGGGGTGCTAACTCATAACAGGAGGTGCATGTGCACAGACACACACACACACACACACACACACACACACACACACACACACACACACACACACACACACACACATGCAAATTCTGTACAAAAGGCATTCCAGCTGAGAACCATACCTGAGAATCAAGTGCTGTGATGCAGAATCAGTGACAAAACAGGTAGCACACTTGCCTTTGGTGCAAAAGGCTGTGGGTTCTATTCCCACAATAGGTATATCAATTGCTGAAACTGCAGTGCAACATAAGGGGGTGGGGTGCTACACTCCTGAGTGTGCAGTCCTTCAGACGAAATGTTACACACACAGGCCCCATCTGCTTGAGTTGGTGTTAGCTCAGGCAGATGTAAAAGATCCCACAGCACCAATTGAAAACAGTAGGGGTTCTTTATTTACATAAGTGTTTACACAATCAAATAATTATTTACATTGCTACTTATTTACATTATATATATATATATATATATATATATATATATATATTTACTTTTTATCCTCGAAATACTGAAATATCGAAATTTAGTATGGCGAGGCTATAAAGTGGAAAACTGAAAAGAACGAAAACTCAGAAGCGCAAAATTTAAAATCTTGCATACCAGAGATTTTGAATTACTCCTTCTGGTGTACACAAACACACACCTTCCTCCCAACACGCAAACACTAGCTCTGTCCTACATAAAAGCAGGGAGGAAAGACCCCCTGCACCCTACACCCCTACTTAAATATTCTCACTCCGAAGTCGCACTACAAACACACAAAAAACACCACCACACAAGCTACTTTCTCTTCGCACACAGACATCACAGCAACAAAACACACTGACACACACCACAGCCCCTACCCAAACCCCTTAACACACACACACACACACACACACACACACACACACACACACACACACACACACACACAGTTACCTGAACACATGACCATAGCAGAACTTTAAAAGCGTGACATTCAAAACCTCCAGTATTCGAGGTTTCAAATTTCGTGCTTCTAAACTTTTGCTATTATGTAGATTCGGCTTCTTGGGCTCAAAATACTGAAATTCGAGATTTCAGTATTTCAAGCTTCTGAACACAAACCATATATATATATATATATATATATATATATATATATATATATATATATATATATATATATACACATGTGTGTGTGTGTGTGTGTGTGTGTATATATGTGTGTGTATATATATATATATATATATATATATATATATATATATATATATATATATATATATACACACACACACACACACACACATTTTTTCCAACTATTTACAATGTGTGTATGTATGTATATACACACACACACACACACACACACACACACACACACACACCTACATTATTTAGAAATGACATCTTCTTTTACATTTTGTATCATCATATAGAACACATACTTATTACTTTTTTGACCCCCACTCCAGTTTCCACAACCAAAATCTTATTTTTTTCCAACATCATTACTAAGTCACCAACCAAACTGAGGAAATCATTGCTGATATCCACCAACATTTAAAAACTAGTAAATCACCACACCAGCAGTGCAGAAAGACCAGCCTTGGAGCTGAGAAACATTTAATGAACACAATAAAATCAAAGACAACATAAACGCATTAACTTGATCACAGTGTTTTCGTCTGACACCACACTTCCTCAGATGAATCATTGCTAAGTCCCATTTTTCATTGAACATGATCTCCTTAACCCTCTGACTCCAACTCAACTATATTATAGCAAACTTTTTTTATTGAGATTTTCAACCTCTTTCTTATATTTGTTTCTATAGTAACCATATTCACATTTAAATTATGCATGTTTTTCACTCACATATTTCTTTTCTATAATCTTTCTCCATAACACTTTTGATCTGTTGCATTCCAAAAAACATGTTCACAAGTTTCAAATTCCCCACAATATAAACATACTCTATCTCTTCTATGGCCTATTCACCTTAACCGGTAACTTTTGTATAGACAGTCTCCTTAAAAAATCTTGACTTTTTATATATCTTTTGCATCTTTTCATTCTTGCAATAATGGCATTTCTTTTTTCAATATTTAAATTCTTCCAAGGATATATCTTATAAAATTTCTACATAATCTTTTCATATCATTCTTTTCTCTTGTTGTCGATTTCATTCACATTTATATTCCACAATATAATCTTGTCTTGATAATTTTCCATTTCTTTATTGCAACAAACCTTTCTTAAGCTAGAAAAATTCAATCATTCTGTTTCATATTTTAAACTTAATATTTTCATTAATCATAAACCTTTATTCTCCTTTCAGCATTTCATTATTATGTATAGGTTTAATGACAACATATACTATAGGATTTATTAACCCTAAACCACCTTTTTCACTTTTCATGTACAATACCCCTCCTTTCACAAGGTTCAACCTTGATCCCCAAATTATAGAAAATATTATATTATACATATATTTCTCTAGGTTTAAAGGAAGACTATAAACACCAGCTAAATATGCAATCTTTGCTAACAACACAGAGTTTATTAAATAGACTTTCTTATTAAATGAAAGACTAAAAGACTTCCACAAAGCACACACATATTTTATTTCCTCTATTTTTTCTTTCCATATAGAATTTACAATTTCTTGTTTCCTGAAGTTTATCCCGAGAATCTTAATTCTATCTTTATTAAAATGTATTTCACTAATCTTTCCTTCTAAATCTAAACCTTGACTTTTGTCTTTATTCAATACAAAACCAATAACCTGAATAATTTCTTGCATTTGTTTTATCACTATATCCATGCATGCTTCATTCTTTGTTATAATAATGATATATGCATAATTTAACAACATTGGCATTTTTATTCCTTCATTTGAAATATAGTGCATAATATCCACCTCCTTGTTGACATATGTAGATATTGCATTCCTTACTAATATGAATAATATACCACTCAATGGGCAACCTTGTCTAATAGCCTTTTCCATCTTTATAACTTTACTCAACCATCCATTTATCACAATATTTACTATGTTATACTTATATGCTGACATGCACATGTTCTTAAGCCTCTTATATTACAAACATCAAACATGTCCCATAACACTGAGTGATGAATTGAATCAAATGCTTTGCATAAATCTCCTACCATTACTTTTGCCTCAACATTTCTAACTACTATATCATCTACTGTTTCCCAAATTATTAACAATAAATCTTGGACTTTTTCCCCTTTTATGCCAAATACACATTAATTTACAGTATGACCTACTTTTTCTGTAATATGTTCATTAAAATCTTATAATCTGCATTATTTATCATAACTGGGTTCCAATTCTGTATTTCTTCCAAATCCCCTTTTTCTATATAAACTGAATAACACAACTACATAGTTCTTTATACCTGAAACCTTTTTCTAACCATTCATTTAATACCTTTATAAAACATTATCTTATATTCTATTCCCTCAGGTCCTGCTGCGGAATCTAAATTCATTACTTTTATTCCTTGTTCCTCAGTACTTACATCTTTTGCTAAATCCATATTCTCCTTGTCAAAAAATATACATACCTTCCATTCTTTCCAAATCTTTGTACTCTGCTCTTTAAACAATAGTTTAATATATTCTTTTACTACATTCATAATCTCTTCTTGTGTATTATGCATTTTAACTAAGGAATCTTTCATCTCCCGCATTACTCTTTGATTATTTTACTTAAATTGTAATTTTTTGAATAGCCTGATTAATTCAAGTGTGGGTTACGGGAGAGTAGGAGCCTATCCCTGCTGTTAGCTAATCCTGAACAGGGGTGCTAACTCATAACAGGAGGTGCATGTGCACAGACACAGACACACACACACACACACACACACACACACACACACACACACAGACACACACACACACATGCAAATTCTGTACAAAAGGCATTCCAGCTGAGAACCATACCTGAGAATCAAGTGCTGTGATGCAGAATCAGTGACAAAACAGGTAGCACACTTGCCTTTGGTGCAAAAGGCTGTGGGTTCTATTCCCACAATAGGTATATCAATTGCTGAAACTGCAGTGCAACATAAGGGGGTGGGGTGCTACACTCCTGAGTGTGCAGTCCTTCAGACGAAATGTTACACACACAGGCCCCATCTGCTTGAGTTGGTGTTAGCTCAGGCAGATGTAAAAGATCCCACAGCACCTATTGAAAACAGTAGGGGTTCTTTATTTACATAAGTGTTTACACAATCAAATAATTATTTACATTGCTACTTATTTACATTATATATATATATATATATTTACTTTTTATCCTCGAAATACTGAAATATCGAAATTTAGTATGGCGAGGCTATAAAGTGGAAAACTGAAAAGAACGAAAACTCAGAAGCGCAAAATTTAAAATCTTGCATACCAGAGATTTTGAATTACTCCTTCTGGTGTACACAAACACACACCTTCCTCCCAACACGCAAACACTAGCTCTGTCCTACATAAAAGCAGGGAGGAAAGACCCCCTGCACCCTACACCCCCCTACTTAAATATTCTCACTCCGAAGTCGCACTACAAACACACAAAAAACACCACCACACAAGCTACTTTCTCTTCGCACACACACATCACAGCAACAAAACACACTGACACACACCACAGCCCCTACCCAAACCCCTTAACACACACACACACACACACACACACACACACACACACACACACACACACACACACACAGTTACCTGAACACATGACCATAGCAGAACTTTAAAGCGTGACATTCAAAACCTCCAGTATTCGAGGTTTCAAATTTCGTTTCTAAACTTTGCTATTATGTAGATTCGCTTTTGGGCTCAAAATACTGAAATTAGATTTCAGTATTTCAAGCTTCTGAACACAAACCATATATATATATATATATATATATATATATATATATATATATATATATATATATATAGCTATATACACATACACACATATATATACACGTGTGTGTGTGTGTGTGTGTGTGTATATATATGTGTGTGTATATATATATATATATATATATATATATATATATATATATATATATATATATATACACACACACACACACACACATTTTTTCCAACTATTTACAATGTATGTATGTATGTATATACACACACACACACCTACATTATTTAGAAATGACATCTTCTTTTACATTTTGTATCATCATATAGAACACATACTTATTACTTTTTTGACCCCCACTCCAGTTTCCACAACCAAAATCTTATTTTTTTCCAACATCATTACTAAGTCACCAACCAAACTGAGGAAATCATTGCTGATATCCACCAACATTTAAAAACTAGTAAATCACCACACCAGCAGTGCAGAAAGACCAGCCTTGGAGCTGAGAAACATTTAATGAACACAATAAAATCAAAGACAACATAAACGCATTAACTTGATCACAGTGTTTTCGTCTGACACCACACTTCCTCAGATGAATCATTGCTAAGTCCCATTTTTCATTGAACATGATCTCCTTAACCCTCTGACTCCAACTCAACTATATTATAGCAAACTTTTTTTATTGAGATTTTCAACCTCTTTTCTTATGTTTGTTTCTATATTAACCCATATTCACATTTCAGTATGCATGTTTTTCACTCATATTTCTTTCTATAATCTTTCTCTCCATAACACTTTTGATCTGTTGCATTTCCAAAAACATATTCCTGAAGTTTCAAATTCCCCTGTCTCATATACTCTATCTCTTCTATGGCCTATTCACCTTAACGGTAGCTTTTGTATAGGCGATCTCATAAAAAATCTTGACTTTTATATATCTTTTTGCATCTTTTCATTCTTTGCAATAGCTGGCATTTCTTTTTCAATATTATTTATTATTCCGGGATATATCTTATATAAATTTCTACATAATCTTTTCATATCATTGTTCTCTTTCTCTTGTTTATTAGCGATTCATTTCACATTTATATTCCACAATATAATCTTGTCTTGATAATTTTTCCATTTCTTTATTTAACAAACCTTTTCTTAAATAGAAAAAAATTCAATCATTCTGTTTCATATTTTTAAACTTAATATTTTCATTAATCATGGCTGCTATTCTCCTTTGGCATTTCATTGTGTATATAGGTTTAATAGCCAACATATACTATAGGTTTTAGTAACCCTAAGCCACCTTTTTCTAATTTTCGTGTACAATACCCCTCCTTTCTATAAGGTTCAACCTTGATCCCAAATTATAGAAAATATTATGTATACATACTATTTCTAGGATTTAAGAAGACTATACCTAAGCTAAATATGCAATCTTTACTTTAACCTATACAGAGTTGTAATAAAATAGACTTTCCTATTCATGAGACTAAAAGACTTTCCACAAACTTACACACATATTTATTTCTCCTATTTTTTCTTCTTTCCATATAGAATTTACAATTTCTTGTTATTGTACCGCAGGTTATCGAAGAATGCCAAAGATTCTATCTTTATTATTAAAATGTATTTCACTAATCTTTCCTTATAAATCTAAATATGACTTTTGTCTTTATTGGCCTAAAACCAATAATAACCTGAATAATTTCTTGCATTTGTTTTTATCACTATATCCTTCATGCTTCATTCTTTACATTGCTAATAATGATATATGCATAATTTAACAACATTGGCATTTTATTCCTTCATTTTGAAATATAGTGCATAATATCCACCTCCTTGTTATTGACTGTATGTAGATGTCTTACCATTCTCACCTTACTAATGTGAATAATATATACCACTCTCAATGGGCAGCCTTGTCTACAATAGCCTTTTCCATCTCTTTATATAACTTTACTCAACATCCATTTATCCCACAATATTTGCTATTTATACTTCTTATAATACTGACATGCACATGTTCTTAAGCCTCCTTATTACAAACATCTCTAAACATGTCCCATAACACTGGAAGTGATGAATTGAGATCAAATGCTTTGCATAAATCTCCTACTACATTACTTTTTGCCTCAACATTTCTAACTTTACTATATCATCTACTGTTTCTAATTATTAACAGCCAAATCTTGGACTTTTTCCCCTTTTATGCCAAATACCATTGTAATTTACAGTACTTGACCAGTATACTTTTTTCTGTATTAATATATTCTGTTAAAAAAATCTTATAATCTGCATTATTTGTTATCATAACTGGAGGTTCCAATTCTGTATTTCTTCCAAATCCCTTTTCTATATATTTCTGAATAACACAACTACACTAGTTCTTTATACCTGGAAACCTTTTCAACTTCATTCATTTTATGCAGCACATAAAACATTATCTTTATATTCTATTCCCTCAGGTCTTCTTCAAGATCTAATTCATTACTTTTATTCCTTGTTTCCTCAGTAGCACATTCTTTTACCTAAATCCATATTCTCTTGTCAAAAATATACACACCTTCCATTCTCACCAAATCTTTTGTACTCTTGCTCTTTAAAACATGTAGTTAATATATTCTTTTATACTACATTCATAATCTCTTCTTGTGTATTATGCATTTTAACTAATTTTCATCTCCGCGTTACTCTTTGATTATTTTGCTTAAATTGGTGCATTTTCTTTCCTTTCGGAAATATCAACATGCAATAATTACTCTATCTTTTTCTTGTTGAATCATATAATTTCTGTTCTTGAACGATAAATAAAACTTTTCATCATTCTTCTCTAAACAATCATTCATTTTTTTATTTTTATATATTATTTTCAGTGCACAGAAAACTATACTACTCAATTACACCATAAAAATTTATTACTCACCATAACATTCCATGTATTGTCCATCTCATCTCTTATTCTCACAGTAGGTGTCTGATCAGTCATTGGATCAGTCGCAGCCTGTTTCCCTGCTGGAGGATTTTAGCAGCAAGCGCTGATGGGCTTTTTACCCTTCCCATGATGCAATGGATAATACCTCAGATCTTGTTTGCCCCAAACTACATAGCTGTAACTTTATAAATCCGCCTACAAAAGTAAGAATACAAAGGTATTCCCAATATAATCATCCAGCTAAAGTCTTTCTACATTTTATAGGTTACTCCCAGCCAGATATCTTCTCCATAGATGCAAGGAAGGGGGTTGGAGGTGGGATGTGGGGAATAAGGGACTTATATTCTGCAGAGATTACCCACACTTGCCTCAGGTTGGTATGCGAGGCCAGCGAGAGCCATCCAGGTGCAGCTAATACATGGCTGCTCACCATTAGCAGCATGCCACCGCGACCACCCTCTCCAAACTCCATAGGAACCACACGGCAGCGCTACTGCTGCTGAAGAACACTGGAAATGTATCTCGACACCTAATCATTAGATTTGACCCAATATACCCCAGATATATAGTTGGGGTATTATAAATATAACTTTTCCTATTGCTTGTGTTCCTGGAGTTCATAATTAAATGCCATGGAACAGCTGATCACTGTTATTCCCACGAGGAAATATACTAGATCTCTTATTTATTCACCAAACGTAGGGACAAAATGCTCACACCCGGAGTATATCCCTCATTTGGTGAGATCCAGTCATAAAACTAATCTCACAAATCCACATCCGCCCCACCCCAAACAAAACAATAGTGAAGAACTTTATAAGCAAACTTCACTACTCTGGAAATTGTAGGTATCAACTTCATTTGACCATGAAATACAACTAGCTACGGAAGCCCTTACAAATGCCTTCCTAGACACACCTCAGGGGCCTTGCATATGGTCAAACGATCTACGATAAACCAAGACTCTTTCACTAAGGGCAAGCACGTCCAGTCTGGTGGACCCCTGACCATTAACAAACTTTACAATAAAGAAGCTATTACATGAGTAGAACGAGTCCATAAGAAGTCACCCCTGATCATTGTGGTAAAAAAATCAGGCACTCACTAAATCAACGCCTGGGCCAATTTTTGAGAGAAAAATTGCCGTAGTTCAGGACAATCATAAATTTTCCCTGGCTATGTGTTAGGAACCTGGGTGGAAACTCCCAGGATATGCTCAGAATTGAGTCAAAATGATACAAAAATGCTATGAACCCCATTACTAACTTTTACATACTGACGGTTCTAAGTGCAAACTCACCCCTCTCTCCTAAAAGGAGATAGCTATATCAGCAGGTGTAGCCTCCAGGACATCTCAAATGTAGCCAATTGAAGCTGGCTCTCTCTCGGCTAAAACACAGCATCAATGCAGGACGGATATGGTGTCCCCGGCTGTGTGCTACACGAGCTAAATGAGGAATTAAACCCGCATAAGGCAGCTGTTGATCACAGTGTTTTCGTCTGACACCACACTTCCTCAGATGAATCATTGCTAAGTCCCATTTTTCATTGAACATGATCTCCTTAACCCTCTGACTCCAACTCAACTATATTATAGCAAACTTTTTTTATTGAGATTTTCAACCTCTTTCTTATATTTGTTTCTATAGTAACCATATTCACATTTAAATTATGCATGTTTTTCACTCACATATTTCTTTTCTATAATCTTTCTCCATAACATTTTTGATCTATTACATTCCAAAAACATGTTCACAAGTTTCAAATTCCCCACAATATAAACATACTCTATCTCTTCTATGGCCTATTCACCTTAACCGGTAACTTTTGTATAGACAGTCTCCTTAAAAAATCTTGACTTTTTATATATCTTTTGCATCTTTTCATTCTTGCAATAATGGCATTTCTTTTTTCAATATTTAAATTCTTCCAAGGATATATCTTATAAAATTTCTACATAATCTTTTCATATCATTCTTTTCTCTTGTTGTCGATTTCATTCACATTTATATTCCACAATATAATCTTGTCTTGATAATTTTCCATTTCTTTATTGCAACAAACCTTTCTTAAGCTAGAAAAATTCAATCATTCTGTTTCATATTTTAAACTTAATATTTTCATTAATCATAAACCTTTATTCCCCTTTCAGCATTTTATTATTATGTATAGGTTTAATGACAACATATACTATAGGATTTATTAACCCTAAACCACCTTTTTCACTTTTCATGTACAATACCCCTCCTTTCACAAGGTTCAGCCTTGATCCCCAAATTATAGAAAATATTATATTATACATATATTTCTCTAGGTTTAAAGGAAGACTATAAACACCAGCTAAATATGCAATCTTTGCTAACAACACAGAGTTTATTAAATAGACTTTCTTATTAAATGAAAGACTAAAAGACTTCCACAAAGCACACACATATTTTATTTATATTTTATTTCCTCTATTTTTTCTTTCCATATAGAATTTACAATTTCTTGTTTCCTGAAGTTTATCCCGAGAATCTTAATTCTATCTTTATTAAAATGTATTTCACTAATCTTTCCTTCTAAATCTAAACCTTGACTTTTGTCTTTATTCAATACAAAACCAATAACCTGAATAATTTCTTGCATTTGTTTTATCACTATATCCATGCATGCTTCATTCTTTGTTATAATAATGATATATGCATAATTTAACAAAATTGGCATTTTTATTCCTTCATTTGAAATATAGTGCATAATATCCACCTCCTTGTTGACATATGTAGATATTGCATTCCTTACTAATATGAATAATATACCACTCAATGGGCAACCTTGTCTAATAGCCTTTTCCATCTTTATAACTTTACTCAACCATCCATTTATCACAATATTTACTATGTTATACTTATATGCTGACATGCACATGTTCTTAAGCCTCTTATATTACAAACATCAAACATGTCCCATAACACTGAGTGATGAATTGAATCAAATGCTTTGCATAAATCTCCTACCATTACTTTTGCCTCAACATTTCTAACTACTATATCATCTACTGTTTCCCAAATTATTAACAATAAATCTTGGACTTTTTCCCCTTTTATGCCAAATACACATTAATTTACAGTATGACCTACTTTTTCTGTAATATTTTCATTAAAATCTTATAATCTGCATTATTTATCACAACTGGGTTCCAATTCTGTATTTCTTCCAAATCCCCTTTTTCTATATAAACTGAATAACACAACTACATAGTTCTTTATACCTGAAACCTTTTTCTAACCATTCATTTAATACCTTTATAAAACATTATCTTATATTCTATTCCATCAGGTCCTGCTGCGGAATCTAAATTCATTACTTTTATTGCCTGTTCCTCAGTACTTACATCTTTTGCTAAATCCATATTCTCCTTGTCAAAAAATATACATACCTTCCATTCTTTCCAAATCTTTGTACTCTGCTCTTTAAACAATAGTTTAATATATTCTTTTACTACATTCATAATCTCTTCTTGTGTATTATGCATTTTAACTAAGGAATCTTTCATCTCCCGCATTACTCTTTGATTATTTTACTTAAATTCGGTGCAATTTTTTCTTTTTTCCTTTCAGGAAATATCTTTGTACAATAATTGCTCTATCTTTTTTTCTTATTTGAATCATATAATTTCTGTTCCTTAATTAAACAAAAACTTTCATCATTCTTCTCTAAACAATCATTTCATTTTTTTTTTATTTTTATATATTATTTTTCCCGTGCATAGCTTCTCTTTCTCCAGTGTTACATAAAAAGAAGTTACGTACTCACCATAACATTCCATGTGTGTTGTCCATCTCATCCCTTATTCTCACAGTGGTGTCTGATCCGATCCATTGCATCAGTCATGGCCTGTTTCCTAGCTGGAGGACTTTAACCAAGCTCATGGGCTTTTATCCTTCACATGATGCAGCTGGATAATACCTCAGATCTTGTTTGCCCCCTTCCAAACTACATAGCCATACATAAATCCCTTACAAGAAAGTAAGAATACAAAGATGCAGACATAATCAGCTAAAAGTCTTTCATTTATAAGGTTCTCCAATGAATATCTTCTCACTCTACCAGATTAGGGAAGGGGGTTGGAGGGTGGGATGTGAGAATAAGGGACAAGATGGACAGTGCACATGAAACTTCTTTATGTGATGTCAATTTCATCCTAATTCTCACAGTGGGGACCACTTCCCAAGCAACCTGACTCTGGGGTGGATCATGGATGAATATTTCTCAGAACCATAGAACCAAAGGCAGCTGTACTCCTGCAGGCCAAATCTACTTTGTAATGAGTGATAAAGATATGCTGATTAGCCCATGTGGCTGCAGCACAGATAGTATCTAATGACATTCTTGCTTGGAATGCTGCAGATGTAGCTATTGATCTGGTAGTATGCGCTCTTATTGGAAATGGTATTGGCTTGTTCTTAGATATGTAAACAAAGGAAATACACTGGGATAACCAGTTAGACAATGTTACCTTTGAAACTGGAAGGCCTTTTGGGGTGTTTGAATAGGATATAAACAATTGGTCAGATTTCCTGAAATCAGAGATTCTTTGTAAATAAATTCTCAATTGTTGGTGTACGTCAAGAAAATACAAGGTATATTCTCCTTTGTTTTGAACGTTATGGAAGAAAACTGGCAGCTTGACAGATTTGTTCAAATTTAACTCTGAAATCACTTTGGGGAGAAAGGTAAGATTTGTGAGCAAGGACACTGTCTTTGTGGAAAATGAGGTATGCAGGTTTTTTAGAGAGAGCTTGCAACTCTGAGACCCTCCTGACAGATGTAATAGCTATTAGGAATGAGGTTTTCCACATCAAAAATTTTAGACCCGAAGTTGCTGAAGGTTTGAAGGGTGTGGAAACTAGAATAGTAAGAACAAGTTTAAGGTCTCAAGGTGGAGTAGGGTTCTTGCATGGGGGGTCTTAATAATAGTACATCCTTCAAAAAGGCTTTGCAAAGCCTGTGTGCCATAATAGGAGAGTCCTTTAGGCCTATATGAAAATTTGAAATAAATTCTGATAGTGGACGCAGCTGTGCCTTCATGGAATCATTCTGAAAGGAACTCCAAGATGGTATTAATTGGTGCAGAAAAGGGGTTTAGTTGGTGATTTTCGGCCCAAACAGCAAATCTTTTCCACTTGTTGGTGTAAAGTTTTCTTGTGGAGGATTTGTGACAAGAAAGTAGAATTTTCTTCACAGGAGAAAAAAGGGGAAACCTGGCAATTAAGGGAATTGGAGTAGCCAAGCTGTCAATCTGAGGTTTTGAAGGTTGGGATGAGCCATTCCTGACGGATGTGTCAACAGGTCCAGAGTTGGATCCAGAATCCATGGTTCTTCCAGAAGATGAGGCCGTAAAACAGGGAACCAAATTTGTTGAGGCCAATGAGGGGCAATGAGTATTATGGTGGTCTCCAATGAATTTGCCTTCTGTAACAATTTGGGAATCACGGGAATAGGAGGAAAGGCATACAGTAGTCCCTGAGGCCAGTCATGAACAAGTGCATCCCTCGGCCACTCCCCCTATGGAGGGATCAGGGCAAAGTAGTTGCTGCATTTGGGATTGGTTGGGGAAGCAAAGAGATGGCAGCAAGGATGGCCCCACTTTTGGAAAACAGTCTCCACTACTTTCTGATTGAGGGACAACTTGTGTGCCAAAGAATGGCTTTGCTCAATCTGTCTGCAATCATGTTGGATTCCCCCAGGATGTGCATCTCAACTAGCGAGCATTTGGAGTTTATCGCCCACTGCCAAACTCTTAATGCTTCTCGGCACAGGGGGTAAGATCTGGTTCCTCCTTGCTTGTTTATATACCACACTATGGACATGTCTGACTGGATTGCTATCTTTCCTAGAGGAAGAGAGTCCTGAAATGCTTGCAACACCAGGAGCACCGCTCTCATCTCTAGGATATTTATGTGCAGATGAGCCTTGTGATTTGCCAGATACCTTGGACTATCTTTCCCAGATAATGCCCCCCCCCATCTGGGAGGCGTCCGTGGTTACTGTTGCTACCGATTTTGGTGGAATGAATGGTCATCCCTGACAGACTAGAGGAGAATGGATCCACCATTGGAGGTCCCTTTTGCATGTGTTTGTAATCAGAATCTTTTGAGACATGGGAAGTTCTAGGAAGGACCATTGAGTTGATAGTAGCCATTGTAATATTCTCATGTGGAGGCATACCAGGGGAACAAGAATTATTGAAGCTGCCAGCTTCCCTAATACTGGTAGAACTTGTTTTGCTGTTGGGTGTGATTTTCTGACTAGATTCTGAACATGGTAGCGAAGATCTTTTACCTTTTCTTGGGGAAGTTTTGCCATCAATGAATTGGTATCTAATTCTTCTCTGATGAAGCTTAATTTTTGAGATGGTCCTAGAGCAGATTTTTCTAAGTTTATCGTGATGCCTAGGGAGGCTCAAGTTTGAATGGTGTCGTCCGTGGCTTGTAGCAGTAGCAGTAGATGTCTGTTTGGAGTGGTGATGAACCAGTCATCTAGACAGGGAAACATTCAGAATCCTTGGTGCCTCAGGTGAGCTGCTATCACTGCAACACATTTGGTGAATACCCTGGGGGCTGTGGTGAGACCAAAGGGCAGCACTCTGAATCGATAATGACTGGTTCCTAGCCAAAAGCGTAAGTACCTTCTTGACTATCTCTCCATTAATATATGGTAATACACATCTTGCAGGTCTATAGAGCACACCCAACTGTCTATTTCCAGCAATGGAAGTACTGACTGCAGTGTTACCATCCAACCATCCAGAACTTTGTCTTTCTTACAGCTTTGTTTAAATTGTTGAGATCTAAAGATCTAAAATGGGTCTCCAGTCCCATTTTCTTTGGAACTAAAAAGAATCTTGAGTAAGTTCTGGATCCTCTCTGGTCTGCGGAGACTTCTTTGATGACTATTTTGCTTAGCAACCTTTGAATTTCTAATGTTGCTTGTTCCTGCTGACTGGGAGGAACATCGGGAACTGATTTTCTGACAGGTGTGGTGAAACAAAAGTGGATTACATATCCTCCAAAAAGTATATCTAGCACCTATTTGTCTGTGGTTATGTTTTGCCAGGTTGTTAGGTGCAAGGACAAATGCCCCTCCGACTGCCTCCAGAGGTGGACAATCGGGTACTCCTTCAGGAGCACTGAAAGGGCCTGCCAAAGAAAGTATCTCTGGAGCCCTGATTTTGCGGACCTCCTCTGCCATGAGGGTGGCATCTTCTGTTGTTCTTCCCCCTCTGCCTTGGGATGAACTTTCACCTTGCGTGTCTTGGTAAGATCTTAGGGGTCTCCTGAACCACATTTTTCCATTGCCTCTCTGACCTTTGGGAAAGGGTCTGGTAGGAGCGGAAAAACGTACTCCAATTGCACTCAAAGTCTTACCCTCCTTTTCACACCTAGTGAGCATCTCTTTTACTTTAGCCCCAAACAGGGATGAGCCATCAAATGGGGCATTAACAAATGAAGATCTGAAAGGTTCTGCAAAGTCACAAAGGTGAATCTAGGCCTGCCCCCTGATGGACATGCCTGAACCCACAGCTCTAGTCCCTCCATCTGCAGCATATGATACAAGCTTCATGTCTAGTTGTGCATTGACTTTTTCCTTAACTGCATCAGCAACTGCTACTTGAAGAGAATCTGACAACTACTTGATCAGATCTCTCTGTAATCTGGTACAGTGACTAAGGTAATTCTGCGATCAAAGAGTAAAAGGCGCTGAAGAGAACACGCAATTTCCATATCTATCCATCATTCTAGAATCCTTATTAGGAAGGTGGATAGAAGAACTAGTCTCAGAAAGTTCTTAGTGGCCACCACCACAACTGTGGCCATCCACTGTTACACCTTTTGTCCAAAAGGTCTTGTCCTTCAGGGCGGTAATGTACTTACTTGGCCTCCAAGGAGTGGGCTCTGTGGTGTCTGGGGTTTCCCATGCCTTCCAAGAAAGCAGGTCTATGAGCTCATCAGAAGGCGGAGTTACCCAAGAGATTGAAGGGTGAGATCCGAAGACCTTCAGGTAGACTGACTCTTTGGCAGAAGGAGAGGTGGGCTGCCAATCACCCCTTTGTTTCAAAATGTCCATAATCTCTTCAAATGAGACCTCCTCAGTGGGTGACTGTGGGGATCCTTCTGTATCATCCAAGTCAGTGTCTGATGTGACAGACTCCTCAGGAGAGTCTAGGTGTTCCTCTTGCAAGTTCTCTTCTGAGGGACTTCTTCAGAGGGGTATTCTGGAGAAGTTTTGGAAGAGGTGGGGACCCCCCGGGGGTTTCCTGAGGCTTAGAATCTCTGCAGTCATGTGGAAGGGGATGATGCGATTGAGACTGAGACACCTGTGTAGGAGAAAGAAGTTCTGAAGTAGCATGTTCTATTAACTGATAAGAAGTCATAACTCTCTCCATAGCCTCAAAAGCAGTCTGGCTTGGTTTCGAAGAGACCCCTGTAAACCAAACAAATGAGTTGTTGGAACCAAATGAGCCTCCTGAACAGAGGACAGATGCTCCAAGGCAGAAGTAGGATCTTAACTCAACCGTGCTGATTCCCCAAGTGGCAGAGGCAGATCCAGGGAGATCCAAATCAGCTCTGAGGATCAGAGTGGAGAGTGTCGGATCCTAGAGGTCTCCTGATCTGAAGAAGTGGAGACAGTCAGAGCAGATGTTGGATCCGAAGAAACAGGAGTGGGGTCTTGGAGCCAACACCGAGACAAACTAGATCTCAAAAACGTCTTCCTCTGAAGCAGAAGATCAGATCGGGGGAGAAATAGGCACCCTGGGGGTTATCTCCAACTCCTTGGGCTCAGATCTAGGATGTGTTTGGCCAAGGCAGGTATCTTCAATAGTGTCTGCACCACCCTATCCACATCATCACTGGAGAGGGATCTGGTAGAATGAGAAGAGAGACTAGGGACCTTAATCTGGCTAAAATAGTAGAAGGTGGTTTAGAGATTACAAATTCCACTGATATAGGTTTTGAAGATTTAGTATGTATTGCCTGATCCAACTTGGATCTGACTGAAGTTGTTAGAGCAGAGGATGCTTTTGAAGCTGACAATTTAGACACTCTTTTTGACGGCTCTGAAGATTTGTCTGATGAAGGCCGTTTTGGTGACTTGCCTGCAGAAGAAAGGGCTTCTACAAATGGGAATGGAAGAAGACCCTCTGAAATAAGTTTATTTTTGTGCTCTAGTTATGCCCACTGGTTAAATCCATGGCAAATAGAGCAGTCTTCTTAGAGATGGAGTGGTCCAAGACAGTAAACACAAAGAGAGTGAGTCACTCATCGGCAATTTTTTATCACACTTTGAACATTTCTTGAAGCCAAGTAGCTTGTGCTCCTTTTGAGACATAGTGGCAAAAATATAATCTACACAACAACAACTAGGCCACTGAAACCACACCAAAAAAGCAAGGAAAAAGAAACACTGCTTTACTATTTACCAACCAACATGTCAGAAACAAGAATATAAGAAAAAAGTACAGTTGTGTACACTTACCATAAATGTAGATGTTCGAGTGTATTCACTGCTGGAGTCCTAACCAATGGGTTATCCAGCTCGCGGTAGCCCTCGATCAGCCAGAATACCAAAGGTAAGTAAATATGACATCGGCTGTCATCGGTTGCAAAGGACGTCAAGGCAACCGATACAAAAGGAGGCAGCTGACATCTCTTCCTCAGTCTTTCTTGCCATAACAGTCAGGAGTCCCCTGAAAACAAGGCTTAAGCCAAAAGAAACTTTGGCAAATAAAACCAGATTCACCCTGGACCTTAGGAAAGGACCAAAAAAGGGGGAAGGAGGGAGGGAAACCAGGACTGCAACAGTGAATACACTCGAACATCTACATTTATGGTACGTGTACACAACTGTACTATGTTCATCGTGTTTCACTGTTGCAGTCCTAACCAATGGGTTGATTACCAAAGCCCCGAGAAAAGGGAGGAGGCACCAACAGAATCAAGGATTGGATTGAATGTCCTGCAGAACAGCAGTGGCAAACCTTACCCTGGCTCTAGAAAACAAAGGCAAATTATAATGCTTTGTGAACGTGTGAACGTGTGAACAGAAGGCCATGTGGCAGCCTCTAAAATGTCTTTAGTTGGGACATCCCTTAAAAAGGCTGCAGAAGTGGAAGCTGCTCTTGTGGAGTGAGTCCTAACCCCTTGAGGAGGAACCTTGCCATGAAAGGGATAACAGAAAGTAATACAATGTGAAATCCACTTAGAAATGGTTTGCTTAGAGATAGCTTTGCCCTGAGCTCCAGGGGCAAAACTAACCAATAACTGTGCTGATTTACGAAGGTCTTTAGTCCTGTCCAGGTAAAACCTGAGCTGTCTGTGCACATTAAGAGAATGTAGGATTCTTTCTTAATCCTCAAAATAGAGATGAAAGGAAGTAGGAAGGTGTATGGACTGATTAAAAGTCAGGCTAGAAACCACTTTAGGCATAAAAGATGGATTGGTTCTCAGAGAGACACGATCTGCATGGAAAATAAGAAAAGGTTCCACAGCCATTAAAGTTTGCAGCTCCGAAACCCTCCTTGCTGAAGTTATAGCCAAAAGGAAGGCAGTCTGCCAACAAAGAAACATAAAATCTGCAGTGGCTCAAAAGGGGGAAGAGTGGGTTTCTCTAAAACAAAATTAAGATCCCAGGCTGGAGTAGGTGCCCTTCTGGGAGGTTTTAAGTTGCAAGCACCTCTGAGATATATTTTCACCAGGGGATGAGAGAAAATGGGTTGCTCAAAAGAATAATGAGCAGAAATGGCTGAAGCATGGATCTTGATAGAGGAAAATAAAAGACCAACCTGAAGCAAATCAGCCAAGTATTCCAGGATCAGAGGAAGAGTAGGCTGAGAAGAAGATTCCCCTCTATCCTGCATCCAATGAGAGAATCGTTCACATTTGCCAGAGTAGAACTTCCTAGTGCTACGTCTCCTGAAGTGCATTAACCACCTGCTGGGAAAGGAAAGAAGAACGGGATTGCTTCATACAATGAGTCATGCTGCCAAATGGAGAGTCTGAAGATGAGGATGTAGAATGTTTCCCCCTTTCTGAACCAAAAGATCTGGTTTCAGAGGAAGACACCAAGGAGGAAATTGGGAGAGACTGTGAAGCAAATCATACCAATGCTGTCTGGGCCAGAAAGGAGCTATGAGACTAGTCCTTGGTCTTCCGTCCCTTATCTTCAATAATACTCTGGGAAGAAGAGGAAGAGGAGGGAAGGCATAAACTGACAGAAGCGTCCAAGGGAAGGACAGAGCATCCACTCTCCAGGCCTTGCTGTGATGCTGTCTGGTGCAAAAAAGTGGTAGAAGGTGGTTGTCTGGGGAGGATAAAAGCTCCACCAGAGGAATGCCCCAACGTTGAATGATGCTGCAAAAGACTGCTCTGTTCAGTTGCCACTCATGAGGATCCAGGGTCTTTCTGCTCAACTGGTCTGCCAAAACATTGAGTCTCCCTAGAAGAAACTGAGCTAGGAGATGCAGGCCTAAGGATACTGCTATGGATCAGAGAATCATGTTCTGTCTGCACAGGGGGTAAGAATGAGCCCCTCTCTGTTTGTTGATATACCTCATGACTGAGGTGTTGTCTGTCATGACAAGCAGAGTTCCTGGAGAAAGAAGATGCTTAAAAGCTAGTAAGGCTTGCTGAACTGCCATCAACTCCTTTAGGTTTATGTGCAGGTGCATCTGCTGGGCATTCCAACATCCCTGTATGCATCTGCCATCCAGATGAGCTCCCCAGGCGTAGTCCGATATGTCCTTGGTAAGAACTTGAATGGCAGGAGGTGGGTGAAAAGGCATGCCCTTATTTTGTAGACAGGCTTTTGCCCACCACAGAAACTGTCTAAAGACATAGAAGCAGAGGAATTATCATATCCAGGTCCTGTGTGTGTTGACACCAAAGGTTCTTGAGGTACCATTGCAATTTCCTCATATGCAGTCTTGCATATGGAATCATGAGAATGCAAGAGGCCATGTACCCCAGAGCTTGCAGATATTTCCTTGCAGGGAGCTGGGACAGGCTTGCCAAGTCCTTGAAGTAAACTGAAAGAGTTGTCTGCTTCTCCTGGGTGAGATATATCATCTGGGCGGCTGTGTTTAGACTCGCTCCCAGGAATGTTATCTCCTTGGATGGCACCATTTTTGATTTTTCCACATTGAGAGTGTAACCCAGAGAAGAGTCTTTACAAATTCCATATCCTTTAACAGCTGTTCTTGAGAATTTGCTTGAATTAGACAGTCATCCAAGTATGGATAAATCTGAATTTTCTTCTGCCTGCAAAAAGCAATGACTGGAGCCAAGCACTTCGTGAAAACTCTGGGAGCAGCAAATAAGCCAAAGAGCAGCGAAGAGAACTGATAATGTTGCTTGCCCACTCTGAAACGAAGGTATTGCCTGCAACTTTCCCTGATAGGGATGTGCAGATAAGCTTCTTTGAGATCCAAAGTTACTAGCCAGGAGTCCTTGTTTAACATTAGTAGCAACTGATGCAGAGTGAGCATTTTGAATTTGGGAATTACCAAGAAAGAGTTCAGAATGGACAGATCTAGGACAGGATGCCAGGTGTCTTTTTTTTTGGAACTATGAAAAGTCTGGAATAGAAGCCCTGGCCTACCTGCTGAGCAGGAACTGATTCTATTGCCCCCAGATGTAACAGCGACAAAATTTGCTTTTCTACTTCTGCCCTTTGGTTTGGAGGAGTGTCCGGGAATCCTTTGGGTACTGGAAAGGTGTGAAAAGAAAATATGTGACCTAGGGATACAGTTCTGAGTACCCATTTGTTGACCGTGATGGTGGCCTAGACATTCACAAAAAAGGCCAACCTTCCCCCTAAAAAATTCTCCAGGCAAGCAGGAACATGCAGAAGTTGGACAGAGTCATTGAGAATGATTGGACTGAGATGTAGGCTTAGAACTGCCTGCCTTTTAAGTGGAAGCATGCCAATGCTTAGACCATTGAGGGGTAGCCACCTGCCCCCTAGGAGATTTGTAACCTCTAGTCCTAGAGCGGTTCTGTCTGCTGGTATCAGGAAACATCCAACTCTTAGAAGGGTAATTTCTGCTGAAATGCAGAGGTTGAACTTGCAGAAAGTCTTTAACTGTTTGCCTAGACTTGGCCTTATCCTCCATCGTTTTAAGCACTTCCTCTGCTTTGCTGCCAAAAAGACGGTTGTTATGTAAAGGTACATCTAAAAGCTTAGACTTGACAGGCACTGGAAGGGGCTGCTCCCTGAGCCAAGCATGCCTTCTGATAACAGATGCCTTCTGATAACAGATCCAGTAGCTGTAGCCCTGCAGGAGGCTTCTAGAATGTCAAAACCACAATGTAAAGAATGTTTATTGACAAGACTGGCAGAATTCAGCAAATCCTGCATATCCTTACTCTCTGCCAAAAGAGGCACACTTGCAATCTTTGACTTAATAGCCTCCAAGGTGTGCTGCTGATACTTAAGCACATGAAAAAGGCAATTAGTAGACCTAATAGCAAGAGAGGCAGAGGTATAAAGTTTTCACCCCACCTATCTACGTTCCTAGATTCCCTGTCGGAAGAACAGGATTCTTGGTAACAGTAGCCTTAACTCCTTTAGGCCCTTGAGAAATAACCTCTGGGTCAGCTAGCGGATTCCTAAAAAGAAACAAATGAGAATCAGGGACTCTATAGTACCTGTCAGGTTTCCTGTGAGCAGGAGGAACTGAATTTGGAGTCAAGGAATTTTCCAGGAAACATCATCAACCACTTCCAACACTGGAGAAATAGCCAGAGGCTTTTGCTGAGGCAAATACACACTGCCTGATCCTTTTCTTAGATTGGGGATAATCCTGACTTTTACATTTAAAATGCTCCCTGAGAGCATTCAAAGTATCACCAAAAAAGAAATCCTCTGGTGGAGCAGCAGAAGGAATGGATTCCTCTGCATTTGAATCCTCAAAAGGAGAAAAAAATCTGAGAAACTTCCTCTTCATCAACAGAAATGCTAGAAGTATCAGAACCTGAATAAGACAAAGCCTCAGCAGAGACATCCCTACCCCTTTTTGAAGGAGGAGGCTGTGAACCCCTAATAAGAGTCAAAAGGTCATCACTCATTTTAACCATTTGAAAATGAGGGGAATGAGAGGAAACTGGAGCCTGTTTCTTCACAGGCTTACGAATGGAAGATTTACCTGCAAGTCTGAAGGACTCCAAAAGCCTGGCAACCGCTGAAGTAGTGGCAGAGGTTGTTGGTATGAGCTTGCTGTCTGAACAAAGAACAGAGGCCTTGGAAACCAGAGCCAGTTTAGCAGCTCCAGATCCAGCTGAAGAGGCAACAGGCAGAAGATCAGAAGACAAAATGGAAGCCAGAGGCCTGCAGGACTCTGAAATGATCTCAACTGAGGCCTGCAGTTGAAAATCTGTGGACTGCAGGGGCTGCAAAGGCACCTCACTGGCTACCGCAGGACTGACAACCAACTTAACATCATCTGAAGACTTGACCTTTTGAGGCCTGTCACGGTCCTTGCCCTTACACTTCTTAGGGATATCTTAAGCCTGAAGACCAGCGAACGTCATACCAACAAACTTAGGCCACACTCCAAAATGCTTAGCTATAAGCTTAGCCCAATGATGAATAGTACGCGGATTAAAGGAAGCACAGAGCTCACAATTAGGAACGTCGTGGTCAAGGCCTAAACAAATAATACAATAGGAATGAAAATCTCTATGGGGAATCTGCTTACCACAGGTAAGACAATCATTGACTTTTTCTGACATTCGTTAAGGCAAGAAGAGAGGATGCCCAATGGGGTACTTAGCTGTAGTTGACTTCAACTTTGTAGTTGGAAACCAAAAAAGTAAACTGCCGACCAGCACTCATGCAAAAATGCTTCTGCTTCGGGCTCCATAGCTGGGAAGATTGAGAAAGTGACGTCGGCTGCCTCCTTTTGTATCGATGTCCAGACGTCCTTTACAGCTGACGACAGCCAATATCATATTTACTTACCTTTGGTATTCTGGCCGGTCGAGGGCTACTGGGAGCTGGATA
The DNA here is from genome assembly GCF_019279795.1 of Protopterus annectens. Lineage (NCBI taxonomy): Eukaryota > Metazoa > Chordata > Ceratodontiformes > Protopteridae > Protopterus > Protopterus annectens. Next base: position 1,707,066,446 of record NC_056729.1, on the reverse strand, counting down.
ACCCATTGGTTAGGACTGTAACAGTGAAACACGAACATAAATGCTATATATATATATATATATATATATATATATATATATATATATGGGTCTACTTCAAATAACCAAAGCGCCACGTCACCGACACCCGGAAGACCGAGATGGAACGACCGAACAGGTAGGTTATCGAAAATGCGATATCCCGACAGCTGAAAGACCGACAACGGCAGCGTGTGAGTGTGATGCGGTAAGTGTGCGACAGTGAAAGATTTAGGATTGGGGAGCGGACAGGTAAGTGTACGATAGTGAGGGATTTTAGGTTAGGGTGTGGAAAGGTGAGTGTGGTAGTGTCGGACTTAGGTTGGGAGAGGGTTAGTATGCGGGAGTGTGTGTGTATGTAAGTGACGGGCTTAATTTTTTAGTGGGTTTGAGGAGTTTAGGTAGGTGCAGGTAGGCGATAGTGATAGTGTTGAGGTTTAGGTTAGGTTAAGGTTAGTGGATATGTTATTGTGTGTAAGTTGTAGTTTTGTCGTGTGTGTAGTGGTGTTCAGTTTTTTGGTTGGTGTGTTGTGTGTGTTGTGTGGTTGTTGTTTGGGCTCGTTGGGTGTGTGTTGTCGGGTCGAAGTTCGCACGATAAGAAGTGTGCAAGATAGTGTGTGGGAAAGGTGAGTGTGCGTAGTGTCGGACTTAGGGTTCCGTAAGGTAAGTGTGTGATAGTGACGAGTGTAGTGTAGGGAAGGGTTAAGTGTGTTAGGGTTAGTATGGGAGGAGTGAGTGTGCGATAGTGATGGGCTTAATGTTTTAGGGTGGGTTAAGTGAGTTAGGGTTAGGTGCAGGTAGGGTAAGTGTGCGATAGTGACGGTGTTGAGGTTTAGGGGGTGGGTTAAGTGAGTTAGGGTTAGGGTGCGGGTTGGGTAAGTGTGCGGTAGTGTCGGACGTTAGGGTTAGGGTTTAGGTTAAGGTTAGTGGATATGTTATTGTGTGCAATGTGTAGTTGACGTTTTTTGTGTCGGTGTAGTGGTGTTCAGTTTTTTGAGTTGTTGGTGTTTGTCGATGTTGTGTGTTTTTGGTTGTTTGGGGTCGGTAACTTGTGTGTCGGTGATTCGGAAGTTTGGTGATAGAAAGTAGACCCATATATATATATATATATATATATATATATATATATATATATATATATATATTTTATATGATGACAACTAAGGAAGAAAAACAAGAAAAATTAACCCTCTAATTAAAACAGGCAACAGCACACTCAAACAGCATATGAAAGGTAGGTTAAAGGTAGCCCTCTGAATTTAAAAAGGGGCAAAACATGAGAAGGGAAAAGAAACAGACCTCTAACTTAAATGGACCTTTAAAAGACAGGAATACACTTATAAAATAGTCCTACACTAAATTGAGAAGAAACAATTATAAGGCAAAAGTTTTAAGATGAAAACTTTGATTTTAAAAGTAAAAAAGATAAAATGACGTAGCCCAGAGCTGATCAATGTCATCCATGCAGCATGGCAAATGAGATCTGAGGTATTATCCAGCTGCATCAATGGAAGGGTACAAGCCCACTAGCTTGCTTAAAGTCCTCCGGCTAGCAAACAGGCCGAGACTGATCTGATGGATTGAATCAGACCCCACTGTGAGAATTAGGATAAGACTAACATCACATCATTTTTTTATATTTCAGTTTAAAATTTAGATACCACTTTAATCAATCTTTATAAAATTCTCTCATTTCTACATGTTCTTGCCAGAATGTCATAACCTCTTTTCTCCCTTTAACATCCAAATTCACTTTATTCTTTTTATACCTTTCCCTATTTTTTATATAATCATCAGTTCTCTTTACCATAATCCATATTTCCCTGTGGTCAGAATAACCTGCTAATAACACTCCTTGTTTAACTATTACTAAACTTTCTGACAATAAAAATAATCTATTTCTGTTCTTTTTCCCCCTTTTTATTCTTCCAAGTCTCTAAATTCCATATTTTTAATTGTCCATATTTTATAATATCCTTTACAAGTTTACATCATAAGCCTTCTGATTTTGCTGTCTTAAGTTGCAATTAGTCTCCTACTGCAATTATCTCCATGTTACCCGCTATGTATTACATTATCTTTCTAAACATCACTTCTCTCTTTTTTTAATACATATTGCAATAATTCTCATAACATGTTCTCTCTCCATCTTAGATCAATGATAGTCTTTAATTTTTTCCCAGTTAGGGGTCGCCACAGCAGAACTCCAGTCCGCTCATGATTGACATTGGATTTTTACAGTGCTGAGTTGCCAGCTCGAAGCCCAACCTTCAAAGAAGGCACGCCCATTCACACTTGTACCTACCTGCATGTATTTAGCGTCACTCAACCGCGGGGAGAAATGCAGACTCCACACAGAAGGTGCTCCAGCCGAGAATCGAACAGGAGAACCTCTTTCTGTGAGGCAACAACGCTAACTGCTGCACCACCACAGCCTCTTTCATGTAAAAGCCACAGTTGCACTGTGGCTATCTAAACAAACAAAAAACAAAATTAAACTAAGAAACAACACCTGGGCCAGCTGGCATGTTACCAAAGCCCCAATGGACCAAGTAAGATACCAGCAGTTAAGGAATCAGACCAAAAATTCTGTCATTCTAGACAAAAAATATCACTACATCCTCCTACAACAAAAATATCAGCTAAAACCTCAAAAGTTCTGGGCTGGTATTAACAATCTTCTCCACCCAGGCCATTCCGCCACTCCTACCCCATCAGCTGCCCTTGATAAATCCCCTGTAGAAATTGCAAATAGCTTCAATTCCTTATTTACTGAAACTATCCAGTCTCTAGCTACCCATCTCACTCCATCGGACACAAACACCAGCTCTGGCACATCTAGCCCTGATCCACCCAGCACCTAACCCACATTTACCTTTTAAACCATACCTACCAACCTGATCCGGACCTTACTCAAAAAGCTAAAACCTACTACACTAGCTGCCGACCACCTCCTAGCTGAATATCTTCAAAAAGCAGCTGATGCCATAGCACTTCCCATTTCTATTCTGATAGGCAGATCCATCTCAGAAGGATCCATCCCAGCTATTCGGAAAATATCACGTTATACCTCTCCATAAAGGAGGAAGTTCCACAGAATTATCTAACTTTAGACCTATAGCCATTCTTTCACCACTAGCTAAAATCATGGAAAGATGCATACACAAACAAATCATGCACTTTCTTATTCAAAACGGAAAGCTCGACGACTCTCAGCATGGCTTTAGGCCATTCGTCAGTACCACCATGGCTCTTCTATCTTTCTCTGTCATCAATCTTCATCGTAACAACAGCAAACTATCTTCAGCACTCTTCCTAGATCCCTCAAAAGCTTTTGATATGGTCAACCATCAGCAACTGCTCAATACCCTACAAACCATTGGTTTAGACCAACATGCAATACAATTGTTTCACTCCTACCTAAATGGTAGACAGCAGGCTGTCTTATGGCAGAGCAAGCTGTCATCCCAACTTCCTCTAACCCTAGGTGTCCCACAAGGGTCCATACTAGGTCCCCTTCTTTTCTCTATCTTTATCAATGATCTGCACACCACCATCCCAGGAGCCACCTGCATCCAATATGCTAATAACTCAACCCTAATATGCTCCGCCCCCTCTCCTACACAACTTCTAACCCTCGCCCAGACCACTTTCAGCACAGTAGAAACATGGTTAGCTAATCACTGCCTGCTTCTAAATCCTAACAAAACCAAGCTACTACTTTTCTCCCCTAACATCAAATCTAGCAATGACACCATTATCTTCCCTAATGACCACACAAAGCTTCTAGGCGTAATAATAGACAACAACCTTAAATTTGATAAACATGTAAATCACACTATTAAGTCCATCAACAAAAACATGGCTCCCTGTACAGAGCCAAACCTTTCCTCACCCCCCCCCCCAAGCTAGGGTAGCTATTGCAAGATCACACCTTCTCTCTACCCTTATGTATGCCTCCCCTGTACTTACCAACCTATCCAAAACTGATCTCAACAAATTATCAGGATGTTACAATCATATAGCCAGATTCGCTACTGGCATGGCTTTTAGGGCCCACCATTACCAGAACCTCAAAGCACTGGGATGGCTAGAGTATCCTACCCTTCTACAGTTCAACCAGCTTATAATAGCACATAAAATACTCCATCAACCTCATTCTCACCTCTCATAGTGCCCCCAGGCCATTACGCTCAGCTGATAAACTACTGATACCGACAAAAAAATCCAACAACTCTGCAGGTGATGCTATATTTGCCAACTCAACCGGTAAAATCTGGAATCTACTCCCTACTACCATTACCAAGAAAACCTCACTACCCCTATTTAAAAGAGAACTCAAAAAATACCTCACATCTCATTAGCTGTGCTCTTGTTCTAAACCTAACAACTTCACTAATACATGTCTTGCTACCCAGCCTGTTGTTTATTCAAGTATCTATGCCTCATAGCATTTGAATGTCTAAGCATTGTGAACTATGAAATCTGATTGTATTCTATGTTCACATTTTCTGATATGTCTCTGCCAATCAGATGTAAGTCTGCACACTGTGTATATTGACATCTGCCTGTTTTCTTCATCTATATTTTTCTAATCATGTCTAACTGAGTTTATCACTCAGTGATGTATGCACTCTCTCTTTTTTGGTATGTGGAGCTTTTCTCCCCGGGCCTCTGTTTAAAAGGGACATAGATCCAGTCGGACTATCCCGGTCAACAAATGAATAATATATATATATATATATATATATATATATATATATATATATATATATGTGTGTGTGTGTATATATATATATATATATATATATATATATATATATATATATATATATGTATATATAAAATAAATAAATAAAATAATTCTACCTGACAATGGTGACATCTAATGCTTTAATTGTATCTTCATATAAGCATTCCCGAGCGTGTCTCTTTCCTGAAATTCCATATCATGCATTTTCCCCACCATATTTTGGTTTGAATTCTGACTTTGACAAAAATGTAATATCCTCTAGTATAATAACATCACTATGTAATTTTTTACACCATTCCAGAATTCCTATCCTTCTTTCCAACTTCTTAAAATTATTAACATTTAACAACAACACTTTACACGTAATTCTGCTTTATATATTGTGTAGTCATCCTTTCCCTTTTTTTAAAATCATCCTATATTCTTTCTTTTCCTTTCTCTTACTGTTTTACCAACCAACTTCTCTTTTCTTTAACTGTGTCCCATTTAATGTCATCATACTCACTTAAACTTGACTCTTCTTCAATATTTTCTAAATAAGTCCTTCTCATTTTCTTTTTACACTGTTTGTTCTCCACCAGTAATGCTAGTATTTTCTTTTTCGTCTACTTCTGATTTCTTTTATTGTTATTTATTTTATTTATTTTGAATTTGGTGACTGGGAGAGTCCACTGGGTCAGAGCTATCCATTTTCAGTGGAGGCCCGGGAAGAAAAACTCCATTGGTAGTTACATTCATGGCAATAGATGTTGCATAATTTTTGAGAGAATATAGTCTTAAAAATATATATATAATAAGCTAGAGGCTTTCATGCATAACATTTTTTACAGAAGGATATATAGACACATAATAGAGTGGAAAGTATCATATCAAAATCAGTTTACGAACATTTGACCAGCTTTGGCAAACATAACTCTTATTAGATAGTAATTTTTTTGTCAAGGTTCAGTTTGAAATTTTTAATCATTTCAAGTAAAAAATGTAAGGAGGTTATTTGTTAATTTAGGTAGATCATTTAAAATCATTTGAGTAGTTATAGTGCATACAGAACATAATTGATTAGCTTGAATAGCGTTTGAGTAGTTATAATGTATACAGAATTGAATTTTCTAGTTTGATAAAACATCTGTAACTTTCTCCTTTTTGCCTTGTTCTTCTACTATTTCTGTTATACCCAACACTACTTCATTTTTTTCTGTTCACATCCCTCTCAAATGTCCAATTTGTTTACATTGATAATATATTGGTTCACGTTTCTGGCATTCTGCCCTATGCCCCCACATGAAAAATGTTGCCTTTTTTCACATTTGATAATTAAACGATCTGTTGCTCCACACAAAAAAACCTGTTTTTGGCTATCCCCCCAATATTTAATCCAGCCTTTATCATCTTCAACATTAATAACTCTTGGAATATGTACAATGCTATCATTTTCCAGTTTCAATATCACATTGCAGTCCCATGCCCCAGTCCATAAACCTCTTTCATCAAATACTTTTGATAAATTCAAAACATCATTACATAAATATAAAGTCTCTTTCTACACTTCAGTTCTCAATTGAATATTAATTTTTTTCTTTGTTTGCCTAAAAGAGGACTTAAATACATATAAGTTCCATAGTGCACAGTTTTTCTTTTTTTCATATTCATCAATAAATCTTTCCATTATTTGCCCAGTCTCAAAAATGTCATAAAAAGTTTCTTTTTTAATGTGGATAAATACTCTTACCTTATTTTTGATTCCAAGCATCTTAACTTCATCCCATACCATATATCTGTCCATTTCTGCCTCTTTCTTCTGTTCAAGCCACACTTTAAACACACTCATTTTTCTTTGGACTTATTTCATTCTCTTCTTTCTTACCACACAAACCTTCTTTGACCATTTCAGTGTAGGAATTTTTCTTAGCCTTCATACCTTCATTCTGTTGCATTTCTTCTTTCTGTATCCTGTCCATCATCTCTCCCCACATGCCCTTGCCATTTTCAATCTCACTTCCATCGACCATACTCAATAATATATCATCCCACAACCCTCCCAGCTGAATGGCTGTAACAACACAATCTTGTGTTGCAACTTCGGAATCGAAACACTTCTGTGGAACGTCTTCTGAATTCATCTTTGCTGCTTCAATACTGTTTTGAAAAGGCTAGACTGCCTTTCCCCAGCTTTTCCTGCATCTCTGACTCATTTTCCGACTGATTTAACATATCTGCTGTTCAAATAACAGCACCAAAAACTCCATCTCCCTTACCATTTTCTATTTTGACCTCCATTTTTATTTACTTGCCTTCCTGCTTCTCTGAGCTGCTTTAATGCCCAGAACAGAAGCAGAACGTGACACACACAAACACGTCCCCCCTACAGAAAGAGTAGGAGTTATTTTATAAATACATACATAAATTACATATTATTTACATATTTACATATTGAACATTGTTTATTCCCATATATGTTCTACAGTTTAAATATTTCCACCCCACTTTTTTACCCATAACCAACACCATATCTTTTCCAATATCTTTGCCAAATTCCATTTCCCATTATATCTGATTTCATTAAATCTCTCATTCCATACTGTCCCTACCACATAAAAATAATTCTGCCGATCTTCTTTACTTCTTTTTGTTTTAGTGCTCCATAATAACCATATTCTATCATGTCCATGTTTAACTGGTCATATTTAAAATACTTTAATCATTTCATGTTTACATATCTGCTCTATCTTGTTTTCTCTTGTACTGCATATTCGCTTTTATGGGCAGTTTACAAAAGTCATTACATGCCTTTTTTTAATAATTTTTGTATCTCCTTAGTATAGCTTTTTTCTTATTCATTTCAAGATCTTTCCATCGGTCAACAAAATAAAAATTTTTCATTACATTAATATACCATTCCTTTCTGTTTCTTTCTGCAACATTCTTTCTTATTTTCCATAATACAATTTTATTCCGATATTCATCTATCTTGTCATTATTACTATTTCTGGTTCTCTTTTTTACTTCCATTCCTTCCCATACATCTTTGCATTTATAAATACATTATTGTTTCCATCAGATTCTTTTCTTTTTTTATAATACTTTTTAGTACTTTGTATAAGCTTAAATATGCTGCAGGCACAATAGGATTAATTAAACTTAGACCTCCTTGGTCTTCCTTCATGTAAAATGTTCCTCTCTTAACCAGGTTCAACCTCAAATCCCAAATAAATGAAAATATTAACATCATTAACTCATTCACTCCAATGGAGCAGGAAGTTTGCACTGTGGCTTCCAATGGGCGGACTCCAAACCTTTTGACAGAATCAAATTATGCCCTCTCATTTCAAACAAATGTTCATATCTCTGGAACTATAGGGGTTATGAAATAAATATAAATGGCAAAGTCTTCAGTACAAAGTTTTTATAGTCGTAGCACTCTTTAGGTTCTAGATGTTAAACTGAATTTTATAAGTCATAGTAAACACAGCAACTATTATGTTTGTAATATTTTGTAAACAACTTAGAATATCTCAGCAACCACTCAAGCTACACACATACTGTCAGCAGCATTTTATTCATCTAGCTGAGGGCTTTCATAAGAGGCTACGGAGTTCTGTCTATGTTACTTGGTTGTTGAGATATTTAGAAAAATGTGAAAATTATATCTATATAAATTAATATCATAAAAACAACATTTAATATCTCTTTACTTAAACTAGACAGAGGTCAAATATTAATGTAGTTGAGTTTGCCATTGTGTAAGCTTTAAGATGAAATATTTTAAATCTGTGTACATAGCAAGGTTTTGGAATTATTAATGCAAATATGAACAAGCAATATTTGACGCCTAGAGGTATCAGTAGGAGTTAACTACAGATGCACCTGGAGGCGTCACTCAGATGTAATGAGTTAACTCTTTTTCATATTTTACAGGTACCATGTAAATGTTTTCTATATACGCTATTTTTCCTAATATCACACTATTGACTAAGTATGCCTTCTTTCTATAACAAAACCTATATGTTTTCCAGAACATGAACATGTCCTTAACATCTGTCATAACTTTATTCCATTATTCCTATTTGTATTCATTTTTCCCAAATTTTATTTCCAATACTTCTATATAATTGTCATTAAATTTAACACCTTCTATTTTCCCATTAAAACCATATCCTTTACTTTTACCTTTATTTACATTTAATCCAAGTTTTTCCAACATTATACCTAACTTTAAGTTTACTTTTTCCATCCATAATATAGTCTTTATTATTACAATACCATCTGCATAAGTATATATAATTGGCATTTATACTTCTTTTACCATATTATAACCTCCATTTTTAACATTTTGTTAATTTCAATTATGATTATATTCATAATCAAAGAAAAAATTAAACTACTGGCTGGACACCCTTGCCTTATTCCACTTTCTACTTTTATTTCTTCCCCTATCCATCTGTTGACATTTAATTTTACATAATTTCTCTCATACACTGATTTAACTACATTTACATCTTTTCCAATTATGTGGTATTCTTGTAAAATCCTCCACAATAATTCATGTTGTATGTTATCATAAGCCTTACTTATGTTCCCTATCATTATTTTTATCTCTACCTTAATAATGTCATCAATTAGCTCTCTAATTATCCATAATAATTCCTGCCTTCCCTTTCCTTTTCTTCCAAATATATTTTGGCTATATTCTTTCTACATCTTACATTGTAAGCATTTTGCCATTATTCTCATAAATATTTCGTAATCCGTGTTATTCAATGTTATTGGCCTCCAATTTTTTATTTCATTTCTATTTCCTTTCTTTAATATAGATTTTATTACTCCAATGCATATTTCTTTGTATTTAATTCCTTTTCTAGCCATTCATTCATTACTTCAATAAACATTACTTTTTGCCAGTCCTCCATTTCTTTATACATGTGGTATTCAATTTCATATATTCCTGTTCCAGAATTCATATTTATATTTTTCATAACATCATTCAGTTCATTTAAGTCTATTCTTTTTTTCTAAGTATTATATTCGTTATGTAATTTCTTTCTGTCATGAAGTGTTTACATTCATTTCTTTAACAAATAAATTTAATAAGTGTTCTTTAACTATTTCATATATTCCTTCTTGATTATTATTTTACCTTCTTCTTCTTTTGGCTTTTCCCTGTTCATAGCTAGATACTAGGCTATCTGCCCTAGGGCATTTATAAGCCTAGCCAGAGTGTATTTGGCTTCCACCTCCCTATTAGATTAGCCTACTGTGCCTCTGTAAAGTAGGTCACAGAAGGTACCTTTTTAAGATTAGTTTACTGTGCCTCTGTCTAGCAGGGACACAGGAGAGATCCCAGGGGTGAATTTACGATTTCCCATCCAAGCGTCCAAATTTCGCTTGAAGAGGGGCTATGTCTAACATAAAATGGGATTCCATTCCAGAGTGAGGGGAGCCTTTGGGAAATTATTCTGTCCCTCCAGCATGTCCTATTTACTTTTGTGCTGAGGTTATAGGTTCATAGGGGTCACTATAGCAGATCACCTGTCCGCTCATGATTGGCAGTGGAGTTTTATGGTGTTGAGTTGCCAGCCTGGTGTCCGACCTTCCACAGAAGGCACACACATGCATGCACTCACTTCTACGGCCAATTTAGAGTGTCCAATACACCTACAGCATGTCTTTGGGATGTGGGAGGAAACCGGAGCACTGGAAGAAACCCACACAACCACAGGGATGACATGCAGACTCTGAACAGAAAGCACCCCAGCCAAGGATCGAACCGGAGAACCTCTTGCAGTGAGGTGGCAGCACTAACTGCTGCACCACCACAGCCACCCAATTATTTTACCTTCCTTATCTTTTAATTCTATCTTTCCTTCTTGTATCTTGCACAAATAAGGTGCTACCTCTACTTTCTTTCCTTGTAACAAATATTTTGTTTATACAACTGATTAATGCATTTCAGCAGATAGACTCAAATCTCTACCACTTTACTTAGTATCATACAAATTGCTCAGAGGTGATATGTGTCTCGCCTACAAGGCAGTCATGGACCCTGCACTACTAGAGATGCTCCATATCCGTAAGTCTAACTCCTCACCCATTACCCGCTCAAAAGCCTGAATCTAATATGCAACATCAACAAAACCTGCCAGAGAGACAGGTTTGTCTTCCAGCGGCTGCTCTATATCTGGAATAGACTTCCACTACCTTCCTTCAAACCCCTTCCTTCCCAAATGGTTGATGAACTCCAAATGTGGAATTTTCTTGTGCAACCTACCCTGATGGTGCTCATTGATTGCAAAGGTTTCCAGTGGTTCCACCTGTGTTTCTGAGGCTGATGGAAGGGCGGCCTCCAGCCTCCAGGCCTCTATTATCCTTGTCCTCTCCTATGATCCTACATCTCATTAACCTCTTGACTTGACTTGATTTTTTACATTCTTCATTTTTTTTTTTTCTTTCTTTCTTTACTTTATTATATTTATGTATATATAAAATATATTTATATAAACACTCCATACCATCCAATTATCATACCCATCTCTTATATTTGTGTTATGTCTGTCCTCAGCATTAAGTTCTTTTCTTTCTCCCTAGATCAAATTTCCTTTTTTTAATTCTTTTTCCTATCTTTTTTTTCCCTACTTTTCTCTCTTTTAATATCTTTTTCTATTTATTTTTAAACTTTTTTACTTTTAAAATTTTTTTTTGCTAATTTTTAAAGTTTTTATCTTTAAAAAAATAATCTGTTTTTGTTATTTTTCCTTTTTTTTTAAATAACTTTGTTTACCTTTTAACTTTAAATAATGCTTCACTCTTAATTTAATCTTATTTACTCTTCTTAATCTCCTTTTCTGTTTCTATTTTAATTTACCTTATAATTTTTTTTACTACTACATTACATACATAGTTAACATTTTTCAACATAGCTTTATTTTTTAATTATCTATCCTTTCTATTTTATATCTATATATAACTCCATTACCTATTTAATATTATTCCATCTTATGTCTTTCACTATTTATCTAACTTTTTTACACATATAATTTCTTTATAAATTTACACATATACCACAACATATTTATTTACTGACATTCCACCATTTTTTTACCATTCCCAATTTCTTCTTCCATTTTTTCTGTGTTTTATTTTTAGTTATTTTACTTCTTATAATATTATAAACATAACATCTATTCCAGTAATTTGTAATACACTAATCTTTTTCTTTTTTAATTTCACATTGTTTACATTTTTTTAGCTTTTATTTTCAGCCTTTTCAGTCCTTTAGTTACCTTGTCAGTTTTATGTAGATTTGTTTTTTTTTTTTTTTTATTTTCCTTTTTTTTTCCTCTTTTCCCTATCTTTTTTTTTTTTCTTCTTTTTTATTTTATATTCTCTCTTGTTAACTTCTTTGTTCTTTTTTATCTTCTTTTTTTTCTTTTTTTTCTTTTTGTGTATTCCTTATATAATGATACAATCATCATTTCATCCTCCATTTCTCCCTCAAATAACTTATGTTGGAACGAATCATCTGAGTCAGGCCCCATCTCCTCCTGTACAATAACCTGTTCATTTCTCCTTTTCCTCCTCTCCTCTTCACATTCCTTTTTTCTTCTTGCACTCTCTTTTCTTCTTTTCATTCATTTGGCTCTAACTAACATTATTTTCACCAACAACCAAAATTTCGTCGTTCACACAATGGGTTAGATCTTCCATGGCTCTGCTGTCTCTCTGAGCAAGCTTTGCACCTGGAACATACACAGAGACAGGCTGCACCACCTTCAATTCCGTTTCCCTATGGCGAAGAGTAGGGTTTTTTATTGATATATACATTACATATTATTTACATATTTACATTATTTACATTTATTTATAAATCTGAATACATTATAAACTTCAATTTAAGCATTTCCCACCATTTTTTTATCCACAACCAAAACATTATTTTCTCCAGAATCTTTGTCAAAGTCCATTTTCTATTGTATTTGATTTCATTTAGTCTCTTGTTATATATGGTCGATGAAACATAAAATACTACTGTCCATTTTCTTCACATCTTCCTTTTTCTTTCGTACACTATAATAATCAAATTCTATTCTATCTAGATTTGCTCAGATTTTAACAAACTTTTCATCCTATTATGTTTACATATTTTTTTCCACAAATTAATTCTTTCACATTTCAAAAACACATGCTCGGTAGTCTCATGCTCTCCACACTTATAATATATTCTATCTTGCTTTTTCTTGTATGGCATATTTGCCTTAACCAGCAATTTTCTGAGAGAATCTCCATAAAAAATCATTACATTTTTAATCTTTTTATAGTTATTATATCTCATCATTATGGCTTTCTTATCTATTTCTAAATCTTTCCATGGATCAATGTAATAAAATGATTTCTTAATATTTAAATACTATTCTCCTTTCTATTTTTTTCACATATATTCTTTTTTTATTTTCCATAACACAATTTTGTTTTGGTACTCTTTCATTTCTTCATTCACAATGCTTTTACTTCTTTTTTGCCTTCCATTCTTTCCCACAATTATATTTGTAATTTAGTACAATTTCTATCAAGTTTTTAGTTTTCCTTCATAATTCCTTTTAATACTTTATATGAAATTAAAGATGTTGCATGCACTATTAGGTTTATTAAACACAAGCCTCGTTGCTCTTCTTTCATATACAGAATCCCTCCCTTGGCTGGATTAAGTCTAGAGTCCCATATAAAAGAAAATATAATCATCATTAGTTTCTTTTGATAATTAATAAGAATCAGATGTTAACAACATAAGCAAGTATTCCTATTACCATGGTGTTCAGAAAATCTACATGATTTGCAAAAAATAGTCATATCCTTAACTTTTTTTGAGTACATTATCCCATTGCTGTATGTATTATTCCTTCCAAATATTATTCCTAATAAATCTATATATTTTCATTGAACTCAGTACCTCCTATCATACCTTCAAAACCAAATCCTTTACTTTTCTTTTTATTTATACTTGACCTATTTTTTTAATTTATAATTAATTTTTCATTTACTTCTTCCAGACATACTTTATTTTTAACTGTGACTTTCAGCTTTTCCCAGTTAGGGGTCGCCACAGTGGAACTTCTGTCCGCTCATGATTGGCAGTGGATTTTTACGGTGCTGAGTTGCCAGCCAGAAGCCGAACCTTCAAAGAAGGCATGCCCATTCACGCTCGCACCTACCTGCATGTCTTTAATGTCACTCGATCGCGGGGAGGACATGCAGACTCCAACACAGAAGGTGCACCAGCCAAGAATCGAATGGGCAAACCTCTTGCTGTGAGGTGACAATGCTAACCATTGCACCACCGTGGCATACTTTATTTTTAACAGTTAGTACAATAATACCCCCTAAAGAGCCCATCTCTATACCAGAAGAATGCAAAGTTCCTGTAATCACGGCTGCACAGGTAAAAACTACACTCTTCAAAGCCAAGAACACAGCATCCATGGGACCAGACAACATCCCAGGCTGTGTTCTACATGAACTACAGAACAAACTGGCACCCCACCTAAGTACCATGTTCAGTCATAGCCTCACCTCAGGCTTTGTGCCCACTGAATAGCACACAGTGACATTTATCCCACTCCACAAGGGGGAAGCAACCATGGACCCTGGGAATGACCACCCCATTAGCCTGACAAGCCTGGTCTGCAAGGTCATGGAACATATCATCATAGAACTTATAAACAAAGACATTGGTAATCTCCCACCCAGCTCGGGTTTGTAAAAGGCAGATCATGTCTCCTAAACCTGAAAGACTTCTTTGAAGTAGTCACCAAAGCCATAGACGAGGGTAAGGTGGTTCACACAGCTTATCTAGATCTTTCCAAGGCTTTCGACACCATCCCCCACTCTGGAATTATAGATAAACTCACTAAACTAAGTATAAATCCCTATGTCACAAGATGGGTTGCCAACTGACTCACTGACAGAACCCACACTGTGAAAGTAGCAGACTCCAAATCCGACTTCAGACCAGTGACAAGTGGAGTACCACAGGGTTCAGTCCTGGGTCCTCTCCTGTTTGGTATCTACTTCTCTGAAGTACAGGCTAACACAGAAGGTCTTTGGCTAACGAAGTTCGCAGATGACTGCAAAGTAGGAGCCATAACAGAAACTCCAAACGATGTGGACATCCTACAAAAGGGCCTCACTGAGACAGATGCCTGGTGTCAAAGCCATGGCCTCAAGCTCAATGCCAAAAAGTGCATTGTCATCCCCTTTGGTAAAAATTCTGTACCCATGAACTACAACATAGGCGGTAGCATACTTAACACCGTAAGTGTGATAACAGACCTTGGGACACAGGTGGAAATTAGTCTCTCTTTGCTTTAACTGAACATGCACTCAATGCACTTTAAAAACAGCAGCTACGTACTCAATATGGTAGTTCTGCAGTTGAGAACCACTGGCATTTTCCTAACAACAACTGCCAGGTTGGTAAATTTATGATTCTTCTCAGATTTCAGCACTCAGGATCATGAACAGCACTATCACTGCATGCAGTGATGACTCAACAAATTAGGAGGATGTGCTGAGCCACATAGATACTCGCTTCAGTCCACATCCACTAACTAAGCACAACCTGCAAGACACAAAAAGAAAACGCAAAAATAAAAGAGCATTAGAAAATTATTCACTTGTTAGCTTTAAAGCAAAATCCTTTTGCAGCTGCAGGATCGAGAAGCTGTGCAAACACAGGGAACTAGAAGGAAGGTAAAAAATACCCACTATAGAAGGCATCCTCACAAATCAACTGATATAGTGCTATGAACCCATGGTTAATAAATATCTATTGTAACTGACTATTGAGGCACTCTGCAATGGGCAACTGCTGTGAAGAATCTTAAGAAATTAAATCCCATTCCAATCCAGAAATAGAGGAAGGCCTAAAGGTAAGGCTCAGAAGACTGAGTCCTGAAGCACCTGCCAAAGAAGATTCCTTGAATCAGAGTCCAAGCAGTAATGGACAGGGAAACTGTGACTAATGACCAACTGATAACTGAAAAATTGTCTGTAATGTACACATTTCTGAACCAAGCACTTTTCCCAAATGATGAGATTCATCTCATGTAAAACAATGCAAGTAGCCAACCACTCAGAAGAGGTTTGCTTAACACTGCAACATCCTCCGTGCCCTGAAGCAAGAGAGATTAACAAAAGTACCAGCTTCCAAAGTTCATATACTGTATTCACGCAAAAGTTAAAGGAGTAGTACATGCTCACAGAGGAAATGCTCTCTCTCAGATTCTGCCCCTAAAAAGAAAACGGAGCTGAATGGAGTGATTTATGGAGAATTATGATACTGTTTTCAGGATAAAAAGTGAGTTTACTATAATGAATACCCAATCACCATGAAAACAATATAGGGTATGCTATAAATAAGAGCCTGAAACTCAAAAACCTCTAAAAACAAATCAAATTTAAAGCCATCAAACCAGAAGGTTCAAGCAAAACACAAGTCCCAAAAATGAAAAGGTTTCCTTCAAAGGAAGTTGAAGATGCAATGACATTAAGGGACTGTTTAACCAGGTGGTAATAACCAAGAGGCCTGACCCCTCATATGCTTGAAATTTACAGATATGTCACAAACATTCACTCTGATGGCAGAATAGCTGAGATTCAATTTGTATTTTAAGTAAAAAAACAATTGCACACTGGGTGAATGAGTGGCCTAGGATCTCTCACAGAGAAAGAACTTTGCAGAATATGTCTAAAAGTAGAAGGTTTGCTGGAGTTCCAGCTAAATCTGCTGCAGCAAGAGATCAGCAGGAGAAGGTAGGTCCTTACATGGATCCAGATGTCACCCCATCAGGCTGGGGACTTCCCTGGTTTGTGCTGGGTAGCTTCCTGCACTGCCACAGGCACAAAAGCATAAATTGCCAGTACCTTATGGCCAACATGGAGCAGCAAGAATGAATACTGTTTGTTTTACTATCGATTTTTCTCATTAGGTGCAAAATGAGTGGGGATGATGGAAACACATGCAGTAACATTTCCTGGCAGTGGAAACACTATGTCTACCATCAGCTCTCTCTTGCCATACTAACCAAGCAGAACACAAAGAATATATACAGTTACCCCCTTCCCCCAAGATGCCTAGTTTCTGTAAGATCTCATGCAGACAGGATTCCCAAATACTCAGCTATAGGAAAAGCCTGAAGGTTCAGTTCAGGAAGTTCACAACACATTTCTCCTCTGGGGATGTGAAAGGCTATAAGGAGGATACACCACTGAACACATTTTATCATCTCTTTGCATAGGACCCTGTTTATATGCATAACACTTCATGTTCTAGTCAAGAGATGATCTGGTCCCAACTCTCTTTACAAAGACTTTAGGATGACAATAACTTGTAACTCCAAATCACAAATGTGGAGACCTGAGTCCTGGTTGTCTACTTCCATGAACCAGGGAAGAGTCCAAGTGACCCCCCCCTCATTCTTGCAAGCAAACTGAGCATAATCAGGAGCTATGGAATGTTCTACTACTGGAATGAAGTGTTTACAGTGAGGTTGTTGTGGACAGTACACCAGTCTAGAGCTCGACAAGAAAGTCATGTCCATAGGTTCACAGGTGGGTACTAGGCTATCTGCCCAAAGGCATTCATAAGCCTTGCCAGAATGTGTTGGTTTTCGCCGCCCCCTTAGATTAGTTCCCTGTGCTCTGTCCAGCAGAGCCACTGAAGTGATCCCCGAGGTAAACTTTGTTTCCCATCCACTCGTCAAGGTTTCTTTTGAAGAGTGTTAGTGAGGAGCTCTGCCTAATGTAGATAGTGATCTTGTTCCAAAGCATGGGAAGTCTTTGGGACAGGTATCTATCCCTCCAGCACATCCTATTTATTTTTGTGGTGAGGTCTAGATCCCTAGAGCATGTGGCTCAAGGGGATAAGGTTTTCTTTAGGTGGAGCATGTCCATCAATTCTGGGTTGGACATGGCCTTGTACGTCAGGTAGAGATCACCACCGAGTACAACTGGAGTTTCTTCAGTCGAGCTGCATAGGGCATCTGTTTAAGGCCATTTATCCTCTTGGTGAGCTACGTCTGTGAGAGCATGATATCACTGCAGCTACTGAAACCTCAAACGTTCAGTGCACTGCTGACTCAGACATAAGAAGAGAACCCTGAAGATCATGGCTGTTATAAGGTCTGACAAGTACAAAACATCTACATGGGACAAACTAATGGAACCAGACTATCATGGACAGTCTTATGAGACTGCTCATTCAGTGAAGTCATCATCTTTAGTGATTTAGCACACATTAACAGTGGATGCAAAATGCCTTATCTGTGGGGCCATTTTTATTCCAGTATGTTGAGTATCCTCTTCCAGAAAAACTAAAGTGGCCAAGAAAAAGAGGATTGAGTCAAGGTGCAACTTAAACACTTTCCCACACTGCCAATGACCATATCTATTTTTGAAAGTCCTCAATCAGATCGTGAGAAACCTGCAATCCACTATACTGGGGGTTGTACAAGGCATCAGCCTTTTTGGAAGCAGAGAAATTGGAATCTACTTGCTCTGAATCTGCAAAATCATCATATTTCTGAATAGGTTCCATGGGTCAGATGACACAAGGTTCATTTTTCTTGGCCAGATACTTACTAAGGCATATCTGGGAAGAAGGAAAAGATCAAAAAAGCCCTGCTGATGGCTTGGGAGTTCTCATTCTCATTTACTTCTGAGAAAAGAACAACTTGTTTTTTTCAGTCTCTCCTTTATAAGACAAGGCTGAGGAAAGAGACCCTTCCACACACTTAGCTCAGAAAATAGTAGACCAATCTCTCCCAGCAAATAAGGTAATAAGAATGGACTTTCTCAAATTATCAGGTAATAAAAATGTCACAAATAAGCTCTGAAGGTCATGTAATTGGGTCAGAGAAAGTACAGCTGTGTAAAATCTTACCATAACAGTAGATGTCCATTTCTTTATTGTTGCAGTATTCCTTATGTATGGGATCTCCTAGCAAGGATAGCCCAATGTTTGGCCAGTATATCAAAGCCTTTGGAATTTACAGACATCGTACATCATGCATATGATCCCCATGCAAGGCATAGGGCATAAAGGTGATGTACGGATGTACATACCTTAGAAGTGAAAATCCCCTGGAGGAATATGTGCATCCAGAAGAAGAAAAAAAGAAAAGAATCCCTGGCCAGGAAGGCTAGAAGAAAAAGGCAGAACAGAAGGTGAAGGAGGGTGGGAGTGAATACTCCAACAGTGAAGAGAAGGATATCTACTCTTATGATAAGATTTTATATAACTCTAATATGTCCTTCCATATTGCTGTTGCAGTATTCCTTACATAAGGGAGAGTGCAAAAGCTCAAGAGGAAACCTGGGAGGAGGAAGGAACTCACACTCCACGTTCCTAAGCACCCTGGAGAATATTAGGGTCCAACCTAACACTCTCATACTGGGCGACTTCAACTATCCCTCCATTAACTGGGAAAACTACTCATGTACCAATACACTTGCCCAATGCTTGCTGGAATTCATTAATTCCAATGTTCTGTATTAGCTTGTTCTTACCTCCACTAGAGGTAGCAACATCCTTAATCTGGTCATTACTAACACTGTTGCTCTACACCAATAGTCAACTCCTCTCTGGTTAGATCCGACCACAAACTACTCACCTTGGAAGTCCACATCCCTCCCATCCACCCCACAAAGGTAACCACCATGAAAAACTTCTCCAAAGCTAACTTCGGGCTCCTAAAAACAGAGGTGGATACCTTCACGGCACCCGTGCAAATGGTGAATAGTTGCATGACTGCCGAATCATACACCAATGCACTATACGAACATGTACACAAATGAATGGATCTCGCCATACCCAATAGAACCAAGACGCTCTCCTCAAAAAAAAAGGAAGTCAATCTGGTGGTCCCCTGCCATAAACAAACTCTACAACAGGAGGAGGAAACTAATGTGGAATAAGGTGAAGTCCCAAGACTGGAAAAAACTACCTTATCAGACTCGACAAAAAGTTGAGATCCCTCATCAAATCCGCTAAAGCTAGCTATGAAAACAGAATTGCAGCAGATAGTAAAGCAACCACAAGGCATTCTATAGTTATGTAAAGAATCTCCACAGCAACACGCAGATCTTCTCTGAGCTACTGCACAATGGTACCTCCTATACCAAGCCAACAGATATTGCAAATATACTGGCTGACAGATTCAGTGCTTTTACCCCCCCAAAGGACCAATCACAATATCAGTAGATTGCAAAGCACCCAGTATTACTGTTGCACAGGTTAAAACAGCACTGTCCAAGGCCAAGAATATAGCTTCTATGGGACCTGACAATATCCCTGGCTGTGTTCTACATGAACTACAGAGTGAACTGGCAGCTCACCTGTGTGCCCTGTTCAATCACAGACTGACCTCAGGCTTTGTCCCTACCGAATGGCACACTGCTACAGTCATCCCTCTCCACAAAGGAGGGGCAACTACAGACCCTGGGAATTATCGCCTAATTAGCCTGATGAGTCTGACACGCAAAGCTATGGAATGCATTATCATGGACCTAATAAACAAGGATACAGGGAATCTCCAAACTCTGGATCCTACACAGTTTGGTTTTGTGAAGGGTAGATCATGTCTGCACAACTTGGTCGACTTCTTTGAGTCAGTCACCAGAGCTGTGGAGGAAGACAAGGTGGTTCATACAGCCTACCCTGATCTAGCCAAGGCCTTTGATGCCATTCCCCACTCAGGAATCATAGAAAAACTCACTAAGCTAGACATCAATTCCTATATCACTAGGTGGGTTGCAAACTGGCTCACAGAATGAACCCATGGTGTGAAAGTAGCTGACTCCAAGTCAGACTGCTGACCAGTCATGAGTGGAGTTCCACAGGGTGCGGTCCTGAATCCTCTCCTGTTTGGTATCTACTTCTCTGAAGTCCAGGCCAACACAAAGGGACTCTGGCTGACACAGTCTGCAGACAATTACAAGTTGGTAGCTATTATTAACTCCCCAAGTGATGTTGGCATCCTGCAGAAAGGCCTCAATGACACCAACTGGTGTCAGAACCATCGCCTTTAGCTCAATGCCAAACAATGTCATTATCCTCCTTGGGAAAAACCCAGTTCCCTTGAATTACATCATTGATGGTATTCCACTGAACACAGATGGTGTTATAAGAGCTCTGGGAACACAGGTTGACAGCAACCTCGCTTTTGACCACTGCATTGCCACTGTGGTCAGAAAGTCCTTCTATGTGGCACATCTCATTACTAAGGGTTTTCCATCCAGGAAGAAAGAAGTCATTGTCTCTCTCTACTCTTCCCTCATCAGGCCAATCATCGAGTGCAATGCCCCATTTGGCATGTACCTCACTAGGCACCTGCAACAACTGGAGAGGCCACAAAAGTACCTCACAAAGATGATCCTAGGCCTTAAACATATGTCCTATATGGACAGACTCAAAAAAACTCCAACTATTCTCTGTCTCATATCACCTACTTAGAGACGATCTCTGCTTGACTTACAAAGCCATGTCTGACCCAGTTCTGTTAGAAATGCTACGTCTAAAGAAATCCCAATACCTCTGCACCACATGCTCCAGAGACCTCAACCTCATTACCATAATCAACTGAACACGCTGGAGGGACAGGTTCATAACCCAGAGCTATGGAATAAACTTACATGTCAAGCAGAGCACCTCACTGGCCCTCTTCAACAGAAATCTTGATGAGTAGATGGGAAACAGAAAATTCACCCCGGGCATCACTCTAGTGGCTCTACTCGACAGAGGCACTAGGAACTAAGGTCGGGTGGCACAATGCCAGGGTAATCCTAGTTGCTAGGCGTGTAAAGGCGCCAGGGCCATTAGCCAAGTACACACCTATGAACGCCCTCTAGAAACCCATACAGGATAGCCCTGGCAAAGGCAGCTCTTGCTCTGGAAACAACATCCAGTTTATAATGTTTAGTGAAGGTATGGACAGAAGTCCAAGTAGCAGCCTCTATAATGGAATTGGTAACTAGTTCTTTGAAAATCTCGTCAGAGGAAGCAACAGCTCTGGTGGAATCAGCCTTTACAGAGGCAGAAACATATTCACCATGAAAGGAGTAAAAAAGAAATGGCCTTAGAGATCCAGGAAGATATGGTTTGTTTAGAAACTACCAAACCCAAAGACATGAGATGAAAGGAAACAACGTTTCTCAGATTTGTGAATGGTTTTAGTCTTATCCAAATAATATCTGAGCTGCCTATGCAATTCCAAGGTGTGAAGAACCTTCTCACTAGGAGACTGTGAGAAGGAAAAAATAAAGGCAAATGAATAGACTGATTAACAAACAACTGTTTGGCCACCTTGGTAATAAAAGAAGTACTAGTACAAAGAGACACCCTGTCCTTGTGAAAAACTAAAAAAGGAGGAACAGCCATAAGAGTT
Source organism: Protopterus annectens (assembly GCF_019279795.1). NCBI lineage: Eukaryota > Metazoa > Chordata > Ceratodontiformes > Protopteridae > Protopterus > Protopterus annectens. The sequence goes on along the minus strand of NC_056729.1, from coordinate 1,707,044,243 downwards.
TGAGGTTCAGAAACTCTCAACTAAAGTATGGGCCAAAAGAAAAACAGTATTCCAAGTACAATGTTGCAAGGAAACTGAAGCTGCAGACTCAAAGGAGCCTGAGTCCATTTTTCAAGAAACAAAAATGATGTCCCATGAAGTCAAAATAGGCTTGGGAGGCCTGATATCAATGACATCTTTAAGAAATTGTTTGACCTCAAACCTAGAGGCTAGAGGAGGAGGCAATGGCAGACCAGCAGAAATAGCTGAGAGGTGAGCTTTAACTGAAGAATATGCTAACCCAGCACAGATCAATTCACAGAGGAGGAGGCAATGGGAGACCAGCAGAAATAGCTGAGAGGTGAGCTTTAACTGAAGAATATGCTAACCCAGCACAGATCAATTCACACAAGAGAGAAGCAGAGGGACCCCTCTGAAAAGATGTTACAAGAGAGGCACCAGACAGAAAATCTCTTCCATTCAACAGTAATCCCCTTGCACAAAGGGGGTCATAGGCTCATAGGTGTCTACCAGGCTAACGACCACATAGGCCTTTTTAAGCCTAGCCATGCATCCCAAATCTCGGAAAAGTTCTGATACCCTTGATAAGTGTGTATGGGCCTGGGAAATAAACCATTTACAGGTTACCTGTTTCCATTAGAGATATAGGTGCCAAACCAGGTATGAATTTCCGGTTTCCCATCCAATTGTCCAAGTTGCACTTGAATTGGGTTAGGGAGGAACTCTGCTTCACATGGACGGGAAGCCTGTTCCATAGATGGGGTAGTCTCTGGGATACATACCTATCTCTCCAGCAGGTCCTGTTTATATCACAGGCAAGGTTTAAGTTTTTAGAATGGGTAAGTTTTTAGAATGGGTAATTCTGGTACTGTTTGTTGTGTGGATATGCAGGTGATCCATCAGAGTGGGGTCTGACAATGCTCTGTATGCCAAGCATAGATCTCCCCTAAAAAGCCTGCATGAGACAGAATACAGGGATAGAGCCTTGAGGCAGTCTGCATAGGACATATTACACCCTGTATTCTTTTACTGAGGAACCTCTGTGGATGTTCCAATTGTTGGATATGCCTGGTTAATTACATATCAAAGGGGACATTGTACTCAATGATAGATCTGATGAATGCTGAATACAGTGGAGCAATGACTTCCGAGGACTTAGATGCCATACCTTTGTTTATAAGTTGCACAACACAGAATGATTAACCCACCACTGTAGACACGTGATAATCAAAGGCTAGATTACTATCTATGTGTGTCCCTAAGTCCCGGACTACTGGGTCAACTGTAAGGTGTGTGTATTGTCAATATGATAATTACCAGGGATGGATGACTTCCCAAAGGATACTGTTATGCATTTCTTGACATTTAGTTTTAGTACATGGCTCTGACACCAGTTGTTTGTCTGTTTCCGCCCCTCTTGGAGAACATTTGTGTCAATGTGAGATTCAGTGACAGCTCCTAATTTGCAATCATCTGCAAATTTAGTCAGCCAGAGACCAGAGACCAGAGACCACTGACATTGGCCTTGATGTCTGAGAAGTAAATGCTAAAAAGCAGCAATCCAACTAAAATCTGCCATATCCCTTCTCAGTCTCTCAGATACAATGAGCTGTTTCCCCCTCAACACCTGCAGCAGACGTTTGTAAAGCCTCCAAGGACATGCAAAAAGTTGGATCCACGCCGACCTCCAACAGGGCCATGGCAGAGGAATCCAAAGCAACTATTATGATCCTTTGGGCTTTCATCAGCCTTGAGAGAGATGTCTGGGGGAAACAGAACAGCAGCCAAATCAGATATAAGTATTCTGACCTTTTTCTTGGCAGGTGACTGACTTCTGGGATAGTAAGACTCCACCATAGCACCTTCTGTCAACAATTTTAGACATTGGTTTAAGGGAAAAGACAACTATGTAGGGTCTTAGGGATAAATGTTTACCAGATATAACACTGCATATGGTCATGAGAAGCACCCAAACAGAAGAGACACTATTCATGATGATCTTTATGAGGAATCTACCTCCTACACTGACATTTTCCCTTTCTAGATGACATGTAAACCCACAAAAATAAAAATAGACAGAGATAAGAAGAAACTAGAACAAGACACTTATCTGAAACAGGGCTCGGTAACCAGCACAGAACAGCATTCAGACCAACCTTCAGTGATGGTGTTTGGACTTGTGTACAAACATACACACATCAGAACTTCGTTGCCATCACCTTTATACCTACACCTTGTGTGGGGAGCATACAAGTGATGTATGATGTCTATAAATTCTAAAGGCTTTGGTACACTGGCCAGATGTTGGGCTATCCTTGGCAGGAGATCCCTTACATAAGGAATGCTGCAACAGTGATATGGAAGGACATCAAGGGGAACTATACAGTAGTGGTGGTGCCCAGATGTGAATGGTCTGCATAGGGTTGACCTTTGCCATCAGTTCATGTTTCCTGAGGATATTCTTCTATAGCCGTAACTCCCATCAGATACCAAATGACTTATGTCTAATCCCTGGGGCATCCTTGTGGGCCCAAATGGCTGAACAGTTAATGAATCATTCATGGCCAGAAGAAAACCTGGAAAGAAACCTTTAGGAAGACTTTAGGGACTGCTCCACATATGCTGTCACTGAACAATTATCTTCTGGACCCCAGAACATGGGTAAGATAGTCTGGACACCATGAGATGCGTCTTCCATGGTGTATGCTGAAAGCATACCTCTCATCCTCTTCCAATCATTTAGCAATGATAGGCCTCATGCAAAAATGCAGGAGAAGGAAAATGTAACATATTCTAATCTCAATCTCCTTTATTTCTGCACTGCAGTCCAGAACGGAGTAAGGACTGTACAAGGTGGTCAGCAAACGGCATCTGTTTTAGGCCTGTGATTCTTTTAGTGAAGTATTTCTGTGGCCTTTCCAGCTGTTGCAGATGTCTTGTGAGGTACATATCAAATGGGGTGTTGTACTCTATAAGGGGTCTAATGAAGGATGAGTACAGTGGGACATTGACCTCCTTTTTTCTGGATGAAAAGCCCTTAGTGATGAGGTGAGCCACATAGAAGGATTTCCTGACTGTTGTGGCGATGTGGTTATCAAAAGTGAGACCACTGTCCACCTGTGTCCCCAAGTCTCTCATCACACTTTCAGTGTTTAGTGTACTGCCACCTATGTGGTAATTCATGGGTAAATTTTTTTTCCAAGGGGGATAACTATACATTTCTTGACATTAAGCTTGAGCCCATGGCTCTGGCACCAAGCATCTGTTTCTGTAAGGCCCTTTTGTAGAATATCCACATCATTTGGGGATTCAATAATGGCTCCCAGTTTGCAATCATCTGCGAACTTTGTTAGCCAGAGTCACTTAGTGTTGGCCTGTACTTCAGAGAAGTAGATGCCAAACAAGAGCGGTCCCAGGACTGAACCCTGAGGTACTCCACTTGTCTGGAGCTGGATTTGGAGTCAGCTACTTTTACAGTCTGGGTTCTGTCAGTAAGTCAGTTGGCAACCCATCGAGTGACGTAGGGATTTCTGCCCAGCTTAGTAAGTTTATCTATGATTCCAGAGTGGGGGATGGTGTTGAAGGCCTTGGCAAGGTCCAGATAGGCTGTGTGGACCACCTTACCCTCATCCACAGCTCTGGAGACCGATTCAAAGAAGTCAATCAGGTTCAGGAGACAAGATCTGCACTTCACGAACCCAAACTGGGTGAGGTCCAGTGTTGGAAGGTTGCCAATGTCTTTGTTTATAAGTTCCATGATAATGCGTTCCATGCTCTTGCAGATCAGGCTCGTCAGACTGATCGGATGGTAGTTCCTGGGATGCAAGGTGGATCCCCCCCCCCTTGTGGAGTGGGATAACTGTAGCTGTGCGCCATTCAGTGGGCACAAAGCCAGAGGTGAGGCTATGATTAAACATGACACTTAGGTGAGGTGCCAGTTCATTTTGTAGTTCATGTAGTACACGGCCCGGGATGTCATCTGGTCCCATGGATGCTGTATTCTTAGCTTTGGAGAGTGTGGTTTCTACCTGTGTGGCCATGATTACCAGAATTTGGCAATCTTTTGGTATTGAGATGGGCCCTTTAAGGGGTGAGAGGTGGGTGAAGTTGGCACTAAATCAATCTGCCAGGATATTGGCAATATCCTTGGGATCAGTATATTTAATGTCATTCTGTTGTAGCTCAGAGCTGATCTGAGCATTGCCATTTAGATTCTTGACATAATTATAGAATGCCTTGATGGGTTCTTTGTAATCTTTGGCAATTTTATTTTCGTAACTAGCTTTGGAGGATTTTATGAGGGATCTCAACTTTTACTGAGACTGGTAAGGGAGTTTTTTTGCATCCTGGGATTTTTGTCTTTTCTGCAACAGTTTCTTCCTTCTGTTGTATAGTTTGTTTATGGCAGGGGACCACCAGATTGGCTTCCTTTTTTTTTTTTGGAGGACAGCGTCTTGGTTCTATTTGGGATGGCATGATTCATGGATGAGTGGATGTGCTCATACAGTGTCTTAGTGTAGGATTCAGCAGTCGAACTTTCAGCTCCTGTCTGCATAGGTGCCATGAAGTTTGTCACTTCTGACTTAAGTAGCATAAAGTTGGCTTTGGAGAAGTTTTTTACGGAGGTTTCCTTACTGGGGGTGGGGGTGGGATGTGGATGCCAAGGGTGATTTGTTTATGGTCAGAACTGAACAATGAGGGGGTGACCACTGGTGTGGAGCATCTATCTCCCATGTTGGCAATGACCAGGTCTAGAATATTGGAGCCCCTGGTGGGATAATTGATTAGTTGATCCAGGGCATTGGAATTTATGAATTCCAAGAACCGTTGGGAAAAGGTGTTGGTACCCGAGTAGTTTTCCTAGTTAATGGCAAGGTAGTTGAAATCACCCAGTATTAGGGTGTTTGGTTGTATCTTAATATTTTCCAGTATGTTTAAAAAGATGTAGTGAGAAACTTGGGGCATGGTGGGGGATCTGTAGCAAGCTACAATCTGGATTGCAGTCTTACCTAGTGTTAGTTGCACCTGGAGAATTTCAGATGCATTCTGTTAGGCAACTAGTCTGGAGGTGTGAATATCCTTGGTGAATATGGACACTCCTCCACCTTTAGTGTTTCGGTCTTGGTTTGGTGGCCGAAAAGTGTGGTAAGAGTTGTAGCCCGGTATTGCAGGGGTGGCTCTCTGGAGTCTTGAACCAGGTCTCAGTTACTGCACAGATATCGATGTTCTCCATTTTTAGGAGTGCCTTGAGTCCTTTTTGAGATTTAGACTTCTAGCATCATTATGGACCTCAGTGTCCAGTTTGTGAGCCAGTTGGCAACCCATCTTAAAATGAAGGGGTTTACATTCAGTTTGCTAAGTTCATTGGTAATGCTTGAATGTGGGATTGTGTCGAAAGCCTTTCCCAAGGCAAGGTATGCTGTGAGCACATTATTGCCATGGTCACATTCTGAAAGAAGTTCACCAGATTTAACAGGCAGGATCTGCCCTTGACGAAGCTGAATTGGGTAAGATCCAGGGTATGGAGGTCACCTATATCTTTTTTTATGAGGTCCATAATGATACTTTCCATGGCCTTACAAATGATGTTGGTCAGTCTTATGGGTCTGTAATACTCTGAGTCTATTGTTAGACCACCTTTGTGGAGGGAGATAACTGCTACTGTTCTCCATTCCACAGGAACAAAGCCTGTGGTTAGGCTAGGATTGAAAGGGGTACTTAATGGTGATGCTAATTCAAGTTTTAGCCTGCTTAGAAGACAGCATGGGATGTCGTCTGGTCCTATAGAGGCTGTGTTTTTTGCCTTGGACACGGCTTAGAGGACCTGCTCTTCAGATATGTAGGGTCGGGGGGGGAGTTTGTGGTAAGTTAGGAGGGAATAAGGGACTGAAATTTTCACCAAATCTATCCACTAACAGGTTTGCTATCTCTGTGCGGTCAGTGTGTTTGATACTGTTGGTCACTAGTTCTGCACACGCATGCGTCCTATATTTTAGGATATGTATGTAGCTGTTAAAGGCCTTATGGTTATCTTTGGCTGTACTTGCTAAGTTTCTCTTCAAGGAGCCCTTAGAGGATTTGACAAGTTGTCTTATTTGCCTGTTGAGGCTGAGGAGGGTGCTTTTCCTTGGGGCCTTGCCTTTGTTTTCTTGGACAGCAACTTTTTTTGAATTTATTATAAAGTTTGTTGATGCTGGATGTCCACCATGGCAGCTTGTTTTTACTTGGGCCTCTAGCTTTGATTCTTTTTGTAACAGACGAGTTTATACACTAATGCAAGTGATTGTACAGGGCTTTAGTGTACCACTTACAGCTTGGAATGCATTTATATCTTCACCTAGGAGGGTATAATTTACCTTGGTGAAGTTGTGTAGTTTGATTTCACCCTTTGTGGGTTCTGGTGTTAGTGCCAGCTGGAAGGTGACTGTGTTGTGGTCAGATTTAACTGAGTGTCTGACAGTTGCGGCAGTGCGTCTGTTTCAGAATGCAAAGTAAGCTTCCATAAACCACAGAATAGACGGCCCTTACTTAAAGTGCTATGTTTAGTTAGAAAATCAAAAAGTACTGACTGGTGACACAAAACAACATGGGAATGCATGTTATATGACTTATGGGGGTTTAACATCTAATAGCACTATTTTAAGGTTGTAAACAATTTTCTTAATATCTTTTTATATTTTCAGGTAGTGGCAGCATTTCTCACTTCTGACATGATCTTACAGCCTTCTGACCAAGCCATACATCTCTATCCTCACAATCTCCCAGTTCACTGTGGACCTAGGCTATACTGGCCACATAATCAGCATTGCTACAGTTTGTTTACCCCATGTAGGCAGGGACTGCTTTCCCACGGACTGTGCTCCAACCATTAGCGAATAACTAGGCAGCAGTCCTACTTTTATAGACATAACCTTTTGTAGTGTGGTGGGAGCCCTGCTGGACCAGTAGGTGCTAATCCTGTGCTCTCTATTCATGTTCTGTTCTTATTTTCTGTGCTTAATAACACAATTTAACTGGCAAAGGCATCAATTAGAAAGCACTAGCATACTCTAAAGTCATGTTAAACTCTACCAATTCCTTCTGAAGATGACAGCCTATCTCTGGGGCTGCTGAAAATTCACCTTTCCTGACCAGTCCATTTGGTATGTGGGCTCCCTACAGTACCTGGGCCACATTTATCACATGACTTACCCCTACAGCAGCAGCATATCAGGCTTAGCATTTCAAGTGTTCTGAATGACATCACAACCTGGGTTTAGGTACTCAGAAGCAATGCTAAGTGAAAGTGTTTTTCATCAATCACATATAAGCATTTGAAACTACAAAGTTCTTAATCACAGTTACACAATGCACCACAATATTCTCAGGCAATGCAGAACAGCGCAAGTTAAGTGGCAAGTGTAAGGGAAAATGTTGGGGCAACTCAAATCAAAAGGTGGGGTGAAACTCAAATCTAGAAAAATCACATGAAAGCTCATAAGACTGTTACAAGTTCATTATGATACAAAACATAAATAATATTCAGGGGCATTACAATGGCATGCTTCTACAATTATTGAATGACTGGTGAATGAAAGATAATGGTAATTCTCATGATGACAGTAGTAAAGACAATAAAGACTACATTTTACAGTCTTGAACTACAGTCATAACACAGATTTGGGAATAAGATAGAATGATCTTAAAAAAACAGCTTTATTTATGTTTTATGACAAAAAAAAAATCAATGTTTTTAAAACCACAACTGACCATTTAAATTATTCATGAATGGTTACAGTGGAATAACACATGATTATGGGATCATGGCTAACATATCAATTACCCTGGATTCCCCTACCCTTGATATGGAACATCTAGGCAATGGGAAATGTCATGTCCTTGATTTTGATGACGTATTATATTGTACCCCAACATAAAGCCAATGCTTAGAAAAACTCCTAGTGTGTTGATATAACCCTTGTGCTACGTTTGACATAGGCAGATGAATCTGAGAAAAAAATATTGCATCTGAATTTTTGGAGCACCTTGATTCACATATTTTTAGGTGTGAGCTCACCCTTGTTCAGGTGTAAGGATGACAGCATAATCTCCCTTCCCACACCATTACCCTAAGTGAAGGAAGGACTTGCCAGTGACCTAACATGATGTGGTACTAACAATTTATCAAATTCTCAGCATGGTGCAAAAAATAAGAAAAGTGTATTAGTTGCTACAGTTGCTGGTACAAAGTGATTCTATTCAGGGTGCGTAAAAACTTTGCATTTCCACCATGGCAATTTATTCATGAAGACATCAAGTAAGTCTCAATGATGGTGTCTGTCAGAAAAGAATGGATGATAAATAATTTGGCAGTGGGTCTGGCACAAAAAAGCATAAAGTGCAATAATACAATCGTAATTTAAAAAAGGAGAGGCAAGTATTTAGTATGGCAAAACTATCACCTCATGAGAACTCTCACCACACTAATCTTTCATTCAAAAGATAAAGCAGAAGGAAAACTACATTGTAAAGAAGATACTTTATTTCTGTTTGGCTAGTCTGACAAATAAATTCAAATATCATAACAAGAGCAGTGATCAAAAAGTTCTATATATTTATCAGTCAGCTCTGGGTCTGGCCATGCAATAATGTTGCAACAATCTGCAGTTTCATGTAATAAGCCACGGAAATTATAGAGAGGGTGGCCACAGCCTCTGTTTATCTGGTAGTGCACTGGACAATCAAGGTATTACATGGCAGTTAATTACAGTAAATTAATGCAATTATGCTTGTTTTGGAAAACACATCTGAAATTCATTTGGTCATGAACGTAATGGTTTAGTTTTCATTACTAGCTCCTTCTGGACGACGCAGTTTATCAACATGTTCATTGATCTGTCCATCTCCACCTTTCCTATCTTCTGTTTGGACACTGAGGCAGTCTTCTTCATCGACGTGGCTGACATCATCGTCATCATCATCATCATCATCTTCATCTTCATTTTCTTCTTTTTTTTCCTCTTCTCCTTGGACTTCCATTCGGATTTGACCTTTGACATCTATCTCAACATCTTCCCCATTCAGTATGGGAGAATTGAGGATTGCTCCCTCAGGGCTGTGATTTTCTTTTATGGGTGATGATGTGCCCGATTCGTTACTGACAGGTGATATGTCACTGCTGCTATTGTGATTAACTGTTGCAGGGCTACTGCTTATTGTGGTAGGCTTCACAGGGATTTGCCATGCAGGAATCTTCGGAGCAGAAGGGGAAGGTGGGAACTGTCTCCTACAAACAAAAAGAATTAGATTTCAGATCAGTGGTGTGCATATGTGTTGACGAGGAAAAAAAGTCTTAGCACTGTTGTCAGACATTTAATTACTAAACTACATAACAAAGTGGCAAAGAAGAAACATCCAGCCCCCTAACTAAAGTTAGTTATTTCATTGCAGCATTTACACATAGACAGATAAACTCAGAAAGTACAGTTGTGTACACTTACTATAAATGTAGATGTTCGAGTGTATTCACTGTTGCAGTCATCACATTTGGGTTATCTGTTTGCAGTCGGCCTGATTAACAAAGTCTTGGGTCCTGCATCAGTTGCTGTCCTTTTTTCCATGACGTCAGGTCGTCAGGGGTATAAAACATGCAGCTGATGCCATTACATCAGTTTTTCTTGCCCCAGATGTCAGGTGCCCAGCTAATGGGAAGGAATTAAATCTATAAATATACAAGGTTATACCTCCAACAAAAAAGCAAATACACCAAAAAGCTTTTGAGCATAGTAAAGTAGAGTAGAGGTATAGCCAACAGAAGAAAGGGGGCTGGAGTGAGGGTAACCAGGACTGCAAAAGTGAATACACTTGAGCATCTACATTAATGTTAAGTGTACACAACTGTACTATGTTCTTAGTGTTTCACTGCTGCAGTCATCACATTTGGGTAGATTAAAGATGGCAGGAGAAATTTAGATAGCATTAGGACCAGCTATAAGGCCCTGGAAGACTCCAGTGACAAATCCAGCTCTGGATTTAGAGAAAATTGGCAGATGGTAATGCTTGGTGAAAGTATGTACTGAACTCCAGGTAGTAGCTTCTAGGATGTCCCTGGTAGGGACGCCTCTGAGAAAGGCTGTAGAGGTAGATGCAGCCCTGGGTTGAGTGGGGTCTGATCCCCTGTGGGATAGGTTTTCTATGGTGCTTGTAGCAGAAATTAATGCAATGGCCTATCCATTTGGAAATTGTTTGTCTTGAAATAGCCTTCCCCTCTGCCCCTGAAAGCAAATGCCACCAGCAGTTGGTCAGATTTCCTTTGAGGTTTAGTCCTGTCCAAGTAGAATCTAAGTTGTCTGTGCATGTCTAAGGAGTGCAGTATCCATTCCCCTTTGTTCTGTGGGTTAGGAAAGAAGGTTGGCAAATGAATGGACTGATTAAGGGCCATACTGGATACCACCTTGGGCATGAAGGAGAGATTGGTCCTGAGGGACACCCTGTCCGCATGAAAGATGATGAAAGGCTCCACTGCCATGAGGGCCTGTAAGTCAGATACCCTTCTTGCTGAAGTGATTGCTAAAAGGAAAGCTGTTTTCTATGAGAGGAATTTTAAATCTGCAGTGGGAGCTGGCTTGAAAGGAGGAGGTGTGTTTTTCCAATACAAAGTTAAGGTCCCAGGCTGGAGTCGGGGCTCTCCTGGGTGGCCGTAGATTTCTGGCCCCTCTGAGGAACTGCTTAAGCAGTGGATAAAAGAAGAGGGGAGGTTCTGTTTTATAATGAGCTGAAATGGCTAAGGCATGAATTTTGATGGAGGAGAAAGGCAGGCCCCCTTGTGAAGCATCTCAGTTAAGTATTGTAAAATCTGAGGTAAATTGGGCACTGCTGTGCTCATCCCTTGAGAGTGGTTCCAGGCACAGAATCTTTTCCATTTTTCAGCATAAGATTTTCTAGTACTAGGCCTCCTTGCCTCTAAAATGATATCCATCACTGGTTTACTGAGGGATGGTAAAGGAGAGATTAGGTAATGAGCCAGGCTGCTAGGTTCAGTGTTTGAAGCTGAGGGTGCAGGATCTGGTTCTCCTGCTGAGACAATAGGGTAGGAGTCTGAGGCAGGTGCCATGGGGCCAACAGTGACACACTGCACAAGAGGGGGTACCAGTGTTGGCATGGCCAGTCTAGTGCAATCAAAATCATCCTTGGTTTGTCTTGTTTGATCTTTAGTAGTATTTTGGAGAGGAGAGGCAGAGGAGAAAAGGCATAAGCTGAAGGACAGAGCATCCACTTTCCAAGCTTGTTTGTGGGGAGTCCTTGTTCAAAATGTGTCCAATTGATAGTTGAGGGGGAAGGCAAACAGGTCTATATCTGGGCTCCCCCATTTGCTTGTCAACATGTTGAAATTCTTGGTTCTAGCTTCCACTCGTGTGGGTCCATGAGGTTTCTTAGTTCATCTGCCAGTGTATTTAGTTTTCCTAGCAGGAATTGAGCTTGTAGATGCACTTGATAGCTCAGGGCTGTGTTCCACAATGCCATGGCTAGACTGCATAGGGGGTAAGAATGTGCACCCCCTGCTTGTTGATGTACCACATAACAATGGTGTTGCCCGTCTTTACCATTAATTGTCCTGGAAGAATGCGGTCCTTGAAGGCTGACAGAGCATGCTGTACAGCTAACATTTCTTTTTGATTGATATGCAAGTGCATTTGACTTGGGTTCCATTTGCCCTGAATGCACTTCCCTGCCAGTTGAGCCCCCCCATGCATAATCTGATGCGTCTGTTGTTAGGGTTTGGACGGCACGGGGTGGTGTGAATGGTAGTCCCTCATTTTGGTGGCAGGCCTCTGCCCATCAAAGAAACTCTAGGCGTAGGCAAGGTATGATAGGAATCATTGCTTCTAGATCCTGAGAATGTTGACACCATAGGCTTTTTAGATACCACTGCAGTTTCCTCATATGCAGTCTTGCATAAGGAATCAGAAGAATGCAGGAAGCCATGAACCCCAAGGCTTGTAGTATTTGCCTTGTAGAAAGTAGGGTTTTTTGTGGCCAATTGTTTGAAGTAGGTTGTCAAATGAATTGTTGTATTCAAGTTTGCTCCCAGGAATATGATTTGTTGACAGAGTACTAGGTGTGATTTCTTTTCGTTTATGGTGTACCCCAGACAAGTTAGCACCCTTTGTACAAAGGCCAGATGATTCAAAAGTATGTCCTGGCTTTCTGTCTGAATTAAACAATCGTCCAGTTATGGGTATATTTGAATATTTCTTTGCCTGCAAAATGCGATGACTGGGGCTAGGCACTTTGTGAATACCCTGGGCACAGTAGATAAGCCAAAGGGCAGTGCAGAGAACTGGTAGTGATTGTAGCCTGCTTTGAAGCGTAGGTATCTTCTGCAAGATTCCCTGATTGGGATGTGCAGGTATGCTTCTTTTAAATCAAGTGTTACCATCCAGGCATCTGTTCCTAGCAAAGGAAGCAACTGGTGAAGAGTCAGCATCTTGAATTTTGGAATCACCAAAACGGTGTTTAGAGTAGACAGGTCCAGAATAGGATGCCATGAATTGTCTTTTCTGGGTACCAGGAAAAGTCTGGAGTAGAAACCTTGTCCGTTTTCCTCTTCTGGTACAGTTTGAATAGCCTTTTTGTTTAAAAGAGAGCGCATTTGCTTTTGAGCCTCTGCCCACTGATTTGGGGGTAGATCTGGCCAACCTTCTGGCGTTGGTAACGTGTGGAAATGAAATCTGTATCCTTGGGACACTATATTTAAAACCCATTTGTCCTGGGTAATGAGTTCCCAGTTTTTGGCCTGCAGACCAATCTTTCCCCCTAAAGGAGTATTCAGTTGAGAAGTACTTGGAAGTTTTAAAAACAAGTCATTGAGACAGTTTTCCATGGGGGGGGGGTCTTACTACTCCCAGATTTGGAAGTGGAAGCCCCCCACTGTTTAGTCTTGTGTGTACCCTGGGACTGAAACCTTGGATTTCTGTTGTGTCTGGGTTTGAATTGAGAAGGCCTGGAAGGAGCCGGAAAGGACCAATTCTTAGAGGGCAAATGCCTACTAAATCTTGGAGGCTGAACTTGCAAGAAATCTTTAACAGTTTGCATGGATTTAGCTTTACATTCCATCTTTTTAAGCACTTCCACAGCTTTGTTGCCAAACAGGTGGTCCTGATTTAAGGATGCATCCAACAGTTTAGCTTTAACATGATCTGGCAAAGATTGCTCCTTAAGCCAAGCATGCCTTCTGAGTACAGACCCAGTGACAGCAGCCCTGCAAGAGGCCTCTAAAGAATCAAACCCACATTGCAAAGTATGTTTACCAACCTGTTTAGCAGAATGCATTAAATCCTGTAATTCCTTATTTTCAGCACAGTCAGGAAGCAACATCATTTTCTGTTTAAGCAATCCAATAATATGTTGCTGATACTTTAACATATGAAACTGACAGTTTAAGGCCCTAATGGCCAAGGTTGCAGAAGTGTAAACCTTCTTACCCCATCTATCCAGCGCCCTGGAATCTCTATAAGAAGGGGTAGGGTTTTTGGCAGTAGAGGCCTTAATGCCCTTGGGTCCCTGTGAAATAGTCTCTGGATCCGCAATAGGATTTTTAAAAAGGAATTTGTGAGAATCAGGAACTCTGTAATATCTGTCAGGTTTTCTGGGAGCAGGAGGCAAAGAATCAGGGGCCAAACTAGATTCCAAAAAGGCATCATCAACAATGTCTAGTACAGGAGGTACAGCTAAAGGCCTATGCTGAGGCAAGAGTAAGAAATCCCTAAGCCTCTTTTTCGAATCAGAAAAATCCTGGATTTCCCAGTGGAAATGCTCCCTTAGAATGTGCAAGGTTTCACCAAAAGAAAAATCCTCTGGAGGGGAAGCAGAGGGAATACAGTCCTCTGCATCAGAATCCACATAAGTAGATAAGGGTAAATCCAGATCATCAGAAGAAACTGAAAAATCAGAATCCTGGTCAGAAGATTCAGAAACAATTTCAGCCCTAGGCCTCTTAGAAGACGATGGTTGGCTTCCCCTGATTAAAGTTATAAGATCTTCAGCCATTCTTATCATTTGATTTTTAGGCATAGAGGCCTGAGCATGCAGCCTGGGCATTGGTTTTCTAGGCATGGTTCGAGGTTTAGGCCTTAAAGAAGAAGGAGGCGTTGGTTTAATATGCAAGTCTGTAGGCCTGAATACACCCTCAGAAGCCGGTGCCTTCACAGCAGCTCTGGACCCATCTAAGGTAGAGACATCCGCAGGTTCCACAGTTGAAGCATCTTGCAGCATACCGGACTCCGAATGGGTCTCAGTAGAGGCCTGCGAATCAGAAGTAGCGGGTATCAGGGGCTGCGAAACTGCCTCACTGAGTACCGGCGAACTGGCGACTGGCTTAGGAGAAGCATCGTCGGCAGCTTTGGACCTAGGTGGCCTGTCTCTGTCTTTATCTTTGCGTTTTTTTGGAATTCCGGTAGTCCGATGGCTTATCAATGACATTTCTGGATAATTAAACCAAGAACCGAAATATTTAGAGGCGAAAATATACTGACGACGGATAGTGCATTGATTAAATAAAGCACAAAACCGACAGGAAGGTACGTTGTGATCAGGGCCTTGGCAAGGAATACAGTACGAATGAAAATCTTTTTGAGGTATTTGCTTTCCACAAGAAATGCAATTATTAACTTTTACTGACATCGGTAAGGAGCAAGAAAAAGTTTCCCCAACGGGGTACTTAGCTTTAGTTGAAGACTTTGGTTCTGAAACTTGAAAACAAAAATTTCAGGAGTCGGCCGACTGGCACTTGCGAACTGCTTCTGCTTTGGGCACCGCACTGCAAGAAAGACTGATGTAATGGCGTCGGCTACATGTTTTATACCCCTGACAACCTGATGTCATGGAAGAAAGGACAGCAGCTGACACAGGACCCAAGACTTTGTAATCAAGCCGAATGAGGGCTACTGCAAGCAGATAACCCAAATGTGATGACTGCAACAGTGAAACACGAAGAACATCTGATATTTCATATATTATAGTTAAAAAAAAAGATTAAAGGGGTGCTGTGTGTGTGTGTGTGTGTGTGTGTGTGTGTGTGTGTGTGTGTGTGTCGGGGGTCCAGCACATATTTCCAAAGGATGCTAGAAGCTACTAACAGAAAAAAATTACATTAGTTAAATTCTCTGGGACATGTTACTTTTAAAGATATAGGAGCAAGTTTGCATAACAGAAATGTCATTTGGAGCAAGCTAACTGCAAAGTGTAAGCCTGCAACAGGTTCTATCAGGCTTAGAATTCTCTTTTTTTTACCAGTTGCATACACACTGAAACCCTAGAGATCTGTTTATTAAAGCATTGCTGGTGTCAGCAAGGTGTGAAGAAACACTAGATATACTTCACTCACATTTAAAGTGACTGATCTATACACATGCACATCATTTGGAAAGTGCATTTCAATTAATTTTACATATAATATTCTTTTGTTTCTTAAAAGGAAGTAAGAATTGCCAGGAAACACATCCAAAACATGTTTCATTTATGTATGTATTCGTAAACGTTTACCAAAAAACCATGCCTACAAATTATCATACAATTTTCAATTACCAGTATTTTCAAAAAAACACAACTAAGAAGATAAAATCCGCATTCGTCTGTGTAAAACTTACCATCTGCTGTGCAAGACTTTTCCATTCCCTTCACATCTCTTCAGAGTACAAACAAGATAATGCGTGCATTATTCATTATCATCATAAATGCTATAAAGAAATTTAATTTGTAGACTTTTCTTGGCTCCCACATTAGAAAACTGCATGCTCTCAGTTTTTGAAAAGCACTTAGCCCCTGCTGTAAAAGAACAATAAATCCCTGTTAATGACAATTTCCCCTCTAGGGAGAAGGGGAGCAGTTTTTGCACCATTTACTTTGCTGATCACTGGACAAAATAGGCATAAACTTAGCATAACAAAACAAAATAAAGCCCAGGAAGAAACTCTTAACATGCACAGAAGACACCATTTAAAAGATTATCTTAAATATTTTTCTTGCCTGTGTAAGCAAATTCTCCTAAAAGCTGTTCAACGATCACCAGCAATCCATTACTTCATCTATAAAGTTTGTGTTATTTAGATTTTTTTAAATATTCATCAGTGTTAAGGACATATGTGGTGAGGAATGAAATAATGAACTTCCCTCTCCTTCAAGTCGAGTACAAAGAGTTTGGAAATGCAAGTCAGTACATAAGAGAAATATGTTTCCTAGCAACACTGATGCAACTGGGTTCAAAGCAGCCAGGAGCAAGCTGACAGGGCTACACATATGCTAACTTTCACATTTCTCAGAGAAACTGTCTTCTCAGGATATTTGCCACAAGTACCGCCTGGGACATATTCAACACTAGACCATCAAAGCAATACTGGACAGATGTCTATGTAGCTAAGGAATTAAGCACACAGAAGAACATCGGCCACGTACAAGACCAAGTGCAAAGCAGTAACCTGTACCTTCTCCACAGAGGTATAAAGAATGACAGTTACTGGGATTTTATTATTTGTACAGTAAATTGAAAAAAGCTACAGTAGCAAAGCCGTCATAAACACAAGGCAGGAGTGCTTGAATTAGAGAATATTCTGATGTACAAACCTTTTTAATGTAGTGTGAAAGAAAAGCATCCCGCTGTTTAACTAATAATGTCATTGCAGTTGTAAAAGAAACAAAGACTTGTGCTGCAACACTAACCTATACAATATGGATGTTAACCCCCAATCCCCCCAAAAATATGTAAAAAAAATAATTGTACCATATTATTTTTTATATGTCAATGACTATTTTTTCATACACCATTGCTTCTATTTACCAGTCTCATGCAATGTAACTGTACTGTACAATCTTGTTTTTCTATCTAAGTTATTTTACTCTAATTGTATGTATCTTTGTGGAGTTTTTCTCCCCAGGCCTCCACTGAAAATGGGCTCTATTCAGGCCCAGTGGACATTCCCGGTTAACAAATGCAAAAAATAAATAAATAAGGCTATCATGTGACTGACCATGTATAAAGTAGTACAGCTAATGGCATCACGTTACAGGAAAACACATAACTTACTGCCCCCAAGAAAAGTTCAGAAGAGACCCTCCTCCATGCCACTGCCAGAGTCACTGTAATCCTAAAGTCATCAACGTATGCTACATCTTTAAATCCACAACTTGCTTCCCTTCACAAAGGTCTGGGCATATATACAAATCAAACAGCAACCGACTCTAACTTCCCACGTTTTGGAACATAAAATGGATTACTGACAAGGTATCATGCCCAAAGGGTAGGTCTGTACAGTGGGTGTAATGGGAAACTAATGTGTCATTTGGGGGCCAGGAGAAAAGCTACATGGTAAGACTGAGGGAGGGGTTTTGTTATTACTGCTATAGGCATGATCAAAATATAATTATTACAAGGTCATGCATATACGTGGAAATATACTGGTAAACAACGCTGAAATTATTTACCATCAAACTGTCAGGACAACTGTTAAACTACAACAAATGACAGATTTTTTTTTTTTAATGTGAACAGAAGGCATTTTCCAGTGTGTGTGTGTGTGTGTGTGTGTGTGTGTGTGTGTGTGTGTGTGTTTCTACACTGCAGATTGGAATCCAAAATATTCATTTATTTGACTTCAGTAAGGCCACAACTGAAACCTTGTAACTATGACATCACACAGCCCAGAGAAAAAGGACAATTTCAACTCCCGAAGGTGTGTGACCTTGAGTTTACAAGTAAAGCCAGTACAGTGGTGTAGGGGGATAAAACCCTGCCTGTGTCCCATGTTCAATTGACCCAGGTTCAATTAGCAGCTTGTGTGTATGATGAGCTGATGTGGGGGTATGCATATGATCTCCTGTGGAGGGTGGGGACACATGAGAGGAACAATGTTAGAGCAGGTAGGGTATTGGCTGAGTTACTACAGAGGTGGGACTACGCTCCAGGACTGTATATCTGTCCCTATAACAGCATGTGTGTGCATCAGGGGTAGGAACTTAGGGTACACATTTCAACCCTGTCCCGTAAGTGTCCCGAACATGGCTCAGAGACACTTCAGGGGAAATTTGTCAAGTTCAGTTGACTGGTGAATTGAAAGGAGCACTCAGGGCCAGCTGAAGGTCAGCTGCAAGGGGGAAGGGCGAAAAAACAAAGAATTTTATATAAGTAATTGGGGAGTGAGGGGTGAAGGCCTTCTGACAAAACTGATGTGTTTGTATTTTTTTTCTGCACTTCCATGGGCTTCTGACTGCTGACATAGTGATGTCACCTAAATGAATGGTCAAAGTCTGCATACTCACCTTTGTGATCTAAACACTGTGCATAAATGTGCTTAAAGTCAGATGATAAAATACAGATTGAAAGTCCAAAGAATGCTAAAATAGAAAACTGTAAAAAGTGAATTCTTCTTATAGTCCAGTGTTTGATTCACTTAGCCTCTATTTGTCTACTTGTAACAGGCAAAGATTCTGGATCACCCCCGAAAACTGACATTTGCATTCATTGGGCTTTTACCTGTTAGCACATACAAACAAATTACATACCTGGAGCCAACAGTAACAAGTGATTGTGTGTTCGTCTGCTATGTGTTAAACACAAAGTACACATAACCTAATGTAGATAAACTATCAAAAAGTCAGACAGAAAAGAGCAATAATAGCCAGTGTTGAATTTGCAGAACATGCTTCTAAAATATGTACTTTCATACCAATTTAAGAAAATCTGTCAAGATGGCTTCCCTTTGATCTCTCTACTAATTATTACACCTCACTCTATATACTGCAGCACCTATTTAAAAATGTCCCTTTCCTGAACCAAAGAAGATGGTTTGCCATGACCCTAAATTAATACAAACCTGATGAAATTAAAAAAAAAACAAATATCAACAAGTGAAACCTTGTAGTATACTGTGAGATCACACAACCTCAATTCTCTGCAATTCCACAACTTTTATTTGTTTATGGCTGTTATACTTTATGTTGCTATTTATTACGTGATAATGGTTAGATAATAAAACACAAACTTGAATTTAAATTAAAAAAGGTAGCTTATAGTCTTAGAGCCAAACCACAAGTTTGTGGTTTCAATCAGTATGATTTGTATTCCTTCCAGTTCACCTCTGTTCTGAGTAGTCAATAAATGTTTTTCCTTAGACTGTAAAATGCACTGTGAAGGTGCTATGCATACAAGCAACCACTGTGAGGACTTCCTCTGCATGTTCAGATACTGTCCCAATACACTGCATCTGTTGCATGCTCTGAAGTCTCATAAAAGACAGCTGCATTATGACATCCTCCTAAATGTTGCTAAACCAGGAGCATTACACTTAATGGAAGCAACATCTTCAAGTCAGGGCTAAGGGTGCTATTCCCTGTAAGCCTAAGTTTTGTGTAGAACAACTGAGATGGGATGTGGTAGTTTCATGCTAACAGGTTTTGAAGATGTATGTAGACTCCCCATGTTTTATGATGTTCCATCTGTGCCTAACTGGGCTATCTGCAATGATGTGTACCATAGTACATACAATGCATGCTATGTCAACTTACCACTCAACCAAATCGGTGTGCTGATTAACATAAAATTTACATGCATAATTATGTAACCCCACCCACTCCAATGGAAATGTGGGATACCAACTTTCAAACGCAAACTGAAGAACAGACAGCCAAAATATGGCCCAAGACCCTGTAGTAAATGGTAATCATTTTTTTTTGGAATGTGAAGCAATGATGTTTACTGGGAAGGGAGAAGACAATGAACGTTAGGATTTTGTTTTTGGTGACTTGCAGTATGTGGGTTTTGTGGTAAAAGTAGGACATTTAATGCTAGGCAATATTCTAAACTTAGCAAAAGACTATTATAGAATATAATCTATTATACATAAGTAGATATTGAGACCAGCTATGTTATAACAGATGAGATCAGACAGGAGGCCCCGTGGACTATGATGTTTGCAGATGATATTGTGATATGTAGTGAGAGTAGGGACCAGGTTGAGGAGACCCTGGAGAGGTGGAGATATGCTTTAGAGAGGAGAGAAATAAAGGCTCCAAAAGTCATTCGCCATGGCCTACTGATCAGTAGAGTAGCTAAAGTTTGTGCCACCTGGGGCTGTCTTTCAGGTTTGCCACAGGTTTTGAAGATGTATGTAGACTCCCCACAAAATCATGGTCAAATGGGGCCCCCTATACACAGCCCTCCTCCCTGCAATCATTCCAATGTCCCATTACCTCCTCCCTGCAATCATTCCAATGTCCCATTACCTGGCTATTTTGCCCCATTTACCATAAAAACTGTAATGTGCATACTGCTTTACTTTGACAATGATTATTTGGATTTCATTTAAAACTTTTATTTTACATATTATAGCACAAACACTAATAGGCATCTGCTAAACAAAGCAATACAGTTTCACAATGAAAATAGACTTAGCATTAAAACTTCTCTGCCCTTGAAACTCACAGCCATTGAAACAGAACTGAAGCCCACATTCAAAGAAAATGCATCTGGCCAGTGACGAATAAAGATTACCTTTGGGCTGTTTGCAAATCATAGGCCCCTTGAATACGAAACATACACATGTTCTTTGATACACCTTCCTGACTGTCTTAAATTATATTCCTTGTATAATACAGCACACTTGTTAGAGCATGTTTTAAATTTATTGTTTTGAATATTTTTCCAGTAAGCAATGAAACAAAATGCATAAACCAATAATGACAAAACTGCCCAATTCAGAAGATTTCCCTTATAAAAGTCTACTCAAATGTCTACAGTCCACCAGTATCAGTAAATACGCACAATCTCTGCAAAAGTAAAAGTCATCTGAATAATTCCACATTAAAGAGATCTGTAACTAATGAAGATGTTGCTTCTAGCAAACAACTTTATATTTCATTATTTCTTCTACAAATAAAGTACCTGTTGTCCTTGATGAATAAAGTACTTATGTTACATTCATCATCATCTTCTTTTGGCTGTTCCCATTAGGGGTCGCCACAGCGGATCTTCTGTTTCCATTTCTTCCTGTCCTCTGCATCATGCCCTTTCACACCAACCGCCTGCATGCCCTCTCTCACCACATCCATAAACCTTATCTTAGGCCTTCCTCTTTTCCTCTTACCTGGCAGCTCCATCCTTAGCATCCTTTTCCCAATATACCCAGCATCCCTCCTCAGCACGTCCAAACCAAAGCAATCTTGCCTCTCTTGCTTTGTCTCCAAACTGTCCATCCTGAGCTGACCCTCTAATATACTGATTCCTAATCCTGTCCATCCTAGTCACACCCAGTGCAAATCTTAACATCTTTAACTCTGCCACATCTAGCTCTGACTCCTGCCTTTTCGTCAATGCCACCGTCTCCAACCCATATAACATAGCTGGTCTCACTACCCTCTTGTAGACCTCCCTTTCACTCTTACTGGTACCCGTCTGTCACAAATCACTCCTGACACTCTTCTCCACCCATTCCACCCTGCCTGTACTCTCTTCTTCACCTCTCTTCCACAATCACCATTACTCTGAACTGTTGATCCCAAGTACTTAAACTCATCCACCTTTACCAACTCTACTCCCTGCATCCTCACCATTCCTCTACCCTCCCTCACATTTACACACATATATTCTGTTTTAGCCCTGCTGACCTTCATTTCTCTCCTCTCTAAAGCATATCTCCACCTCTCCAGGGTCTCCTCAACCTGGTCCCTACTCTCACTACATATCACAATGTCATCTGCAAACATCATAGTCCACGGGGCCTCCTGTCTGATCTCATCTGTCAACCTGTCCATCACTACTGCAAATAAGAAAGGGCTCAGAGCTGATCCTTGATGTAATCCCACCTCCACCTTAAACTTATCTGTCACTCCCACCACAGTCCTCACCAATGTCACACTACCCTCGTACATATCCTGTACCATTCTTGCATACTTCTCTGCCACTCCCGACTTCCTCATACAATACCACAACTCCTTTCTAGGCACCCTGTCATATGTTTTCTCTAAGTCCACAAAGACACAATGCAATTCCTTCTGACCTTCTCTGTATTTCTCCAACAAAACTCTCAGAGCAAATATTGCATCTGTAGTGCTCTTTCCTCGCATGAAACCATACTGCTGATCACTAATCATCACCTCCCTTCTTAACCTAGCTTCCACTACTCTTTCCCATAACTTCAAGGTGTGACTGATCATTTTTATCCCTCTGTAGTTACTGCAGCTCTGCACATCATCCTTATTCTTAAAGATAGGTACCAAAACACTTTTTCTCCACTCCTCAGGCATCCTCTGACTTTCCAAAATTTCATTAAACAATCTGGTTAAAAATTCCACTGCCATTTCACCTAAGCACCTCCATGGTTCCACTGGTATGTCATCTGGGCCAACAGCCTTTCCATTCTTCATCCTCTTCATAGCTGACCTTACTTCCTCCTTGCTAATCTGTTTCACTTCCTGATTCACTATCCCCACATCATCCAACCTTCTTTCTCTCTCATTCTCTTCATTCATCAGCCCTTCAAAGTACTCTTTCCATCTACTCAACACACTCTACTCACTTGTGAGTACACTTCCCGTACTATCCTTTATCACCCTTACCTGCTGCACATCTTTCCCAGCTCTGTCCCTCTGTCTAGCCAATCGGTACAGGTCCTTTTCTCCCTCTTTTGTGTCAAATCTCTCATACAACTCTCCATATACCTTATCCTTAGACTTCGCCACCTCTCTCTTTGCCATGCGTCTCATCTCCTTGTACTCATGTCTACTTTCTTCATCTCTTTGGCAATCCCACTTCTTCTTCGCCAGCCTCTTCCTCTGCATACTCTCCTGTACTTCCTCATTCCACCACCAGGTCTCCTTGTCCTCTTTCCTCTGTCCAGATGTCACAGCAAGCACCTTTCTAGCAGTCTCCCTTACTAGCTCTGCTGTAGTTTCCCAGATATTCGGTAACTCTTCACTGCCTCCCAGTGCCTGTCTTAACTCTTCCCTGAACTCCATCTCACAATCACCGTTTTTTAACTTCCACCATTTAATCCTTGGCACTGCTTTCACACTTCTCCTCCTCTTCTTGATGACCAACGTCATCCTACAGACCACCAATCTATGCTGCTTAACTATACTTTCCCCTGTCACCACTTTACAGTCTCCAATCTCCTTCAGACTGACCCTCCTAC
Organism: Protopterus annectens; assembly: GCF_019279795.1. Taxonomy (NCBI): domain Eukaryota; kingdom Metazoa; phylum Chordata; order Ceratodontiformes; family Protopteridae; genus Protopterus; species Protopterus annectens. Next base: position 1,707,021,084 of record NC_056729.1, on the reverse strand, counting down.
ATAGGATATAATCCACCTGAGTGCATCTTCCTCCACTCTTGTATGTCACCTTATGTTCCTCCCTCTTCTTAAAATACGTATTCACCACAGCCATGTCCATCCTTTTCACAAAATCCACAATCATCTGACCTTCTGCATTCCTCTCCTTAACACCATACCTACCCATCACTTCCTCATCCCCTCTGTTCACTTCACCAACATGCCCATTGAGGTCCGCTCCAATCACTAGTCTCTCACCCCTGGGTACACTCACCACCACTTCATCCAACTCACTCCAAAATTTTTCTTTCTCATCCATAGCACACCCAACTTGTGGAGCATATGCACTAACAACATTCATCATTACACCATCAATTTCAAGCTTCATAAACATCACTCTATCAGACACTCTCTTCACCTCCAAAACAGTCTTAGCATACTTATGTTACATTAAAAAAAAATAAGGAAGTAATATTGCAATAGGGAATGGATGGCAAACTGATAGGTTACTAGGTATCTTCGCCAAAGAGAACATTCTCAGGACTGCAGCATCCACCCCCTTTAAAGTACAATACAGTACAGCATCAGCAATCCATCTACATACCGTGAGAGTAGAACCCACAGCCTTCTGCATCAAAAGCAATTGTTCTACTTGTGCTAACGCAAACAGACTGGGGATAAGCAGCACTAAACTGCTCTCCCTCAGAAGAAATGTGCAGTGCAAGAAATTTGGAAAAGCCAAAATTTATTTGGGGGGTGGCAAAGGCCCAAAACCAGGGATACATTTTGAACATTGCTTGTATAATCTTAGAAAAGTTGCTAGAATACAATGCTTTGTGTTACCATGTGTTTCCTGAAAGATAGGAAGACTGAAACTTAAATGGCTATCATTATTTAGTGAATTCAGTTCTCACTGATTTGCCAGAAAACCACAAGTTTTAAGAGGAACAGACCAAAAGTATGAGTCAAACATTCCAGACATTCTGTAAAACTTTGGACAGTTGAGAACTTATTTATTTATTTAACATTTGTTAACCAGGAAAGTCCGACTTGGAAAGTAGCCAATTTTCAGCGGCGGCCCGGGAAGAAATGCTCCAGAAGCATGTCTTTGTGATGTGGGAGGAAACCAGAGTACCCAGAGGAAACTCATACGAATGCAGGGAGGATATGCAGACTCCACACAGAAGGCACCCCAGCCAAGAATCAAACCGGAGAGCCTCTTGCTGTGAGGCGACAATGCTACCGCTGCACCACTGCACCATCCAGTCCTAATCTGGACTTAACTCCTTGAAGCACAAGTGGTGGTATGGGTAGGGAATTTAGGCTCTTGCTTCTTGTATTCAAGTACACGGTTCGAGTCTGAGTAACCCTAACCACTAGTCACACTTAAGTGGGGCATTTTACACACACAGACACACAGCTACTAGTGCAATTCAAACAGCAGAAGGAAATAGCAATTCAAAATGCAGGAGGTTCAACATTCAAATAAGACGCTACGTCTCTCTCAGACATAACAAGCAAACCAGTAAATGGAATGCACTTTCCTCTTGGACATAACAAAGCTAATAGTGCAATTGTCTCCCGCTTCTATTGGACATAAACAATCAATGCAGCACTAGTTTCAACATTCAGATAAGGAGCACAAAGCACACGCACACACTTCAAATAGCAATGCAGGAGGTTTCTCTCGGACATACACACACACACAATTCAATAATTCAAAATAGCAATGTAAGAATGCAAGCCCAAAAAAACGCAGTAAAATGCACTTTCAACATTCAAATAAGAAGCTACTAGTGCAATTCTCTCTTTTACCTTGGGGAAGAAAGATGTGCTGTGCACCAAGAAGAAAACCCCACTGCAGCTCTTGACTGCTGCACTTACTAAGTTTAAATGAAAGTTGAATTCTGAAGCTGATGTCATTGCGCATACCCCTACATGTGACGCCTTCATCCAAAAATAAAAAATAAAAAAAAACTTCAACAAAAACCTCGGAAATTCAGAAATTAAAGGGGCCAATCAGAAATTCATGGCACCCCAATATTTTGCCCTCAAAACTGGTATTTACAGAGGAATTCGATATAGATGAGATGTTTGTATATCAATAGTTACACCCCTTTATTCTGTATGGGGAGCACCAAGCAACAGAACAACAGGAGTGCTATGTCAATAGTTACACCCCTGTATTCTGCATGGGAATACCAAATAACGGAATAACAGGAGTCCTGTGTCAACAGTTATACCCCTGTATTCTGCATGGGAATACCAAACAACGGAATAACAGGAGTTCTGTGTCAGTATTTACACCCATGTATTCTGCATGGGAATACCAAACAATGGAATAACAGGAGTTCTGTGTCTATAGTTACACCCCTGTATTCTGCATGGGGAGCACCAAACAACAGAACAACAGGATTGCTATATCAATATTTACATCCTTGCATTCTGCATGGGAATACTAAACAACGGAATAACAGGAGTTCTGTGTCAGTAGTAACACCTCTGTAATCTGCATGGGGAGTACCAAAGGAATAACAGCAGTGTTTTTGCTGAAGTAAAAATCCTTTTGTCTAAACAGTCATAGGCTATAGTACGTGTTTTAGCATTGTAAACCTGAGGGTCATAACAGGTACTGTCTGTGGGGGCAGACACCATTTTGGGGCCTTCGCTTCTGTTTGGGAAGTGGTTCTGTGGTGCAATGGATAGTGCATTGGACTTCTAGTAAAACTGTAAAAGGCATTCAAAGGTTGTGGGTTTGTGTCCCACCAGAGTTGACATTTTGGGGAGTGGGAGGTTGCCATAATGGTTAAGGTGTTTACCTTAGCGACACAAGGTGCAGGGTTTAATTCTTACATGGGTAATTGGCTAGTTTTCAATGGTGCACAAGGGTAATTACCCTAGTACTAACCTATAAATCTAAGTGTGTGCTTTGCATGGCACAACAGTTATAATTTTATGCAGCATGTAATTTGGGTATGGGGAATACAGTGAGTTGTTTAAGTCAGAATCTAATTTAAATGTGCTGAACAAAAAATGCAATGGAATTACTAATTTTATTATTTAGCTATATGTGAATCTTAAAAGGTGTTTAAATATTTACAACTGTTTTAATTTTGTGTGCCAATTTTATAACAACAGTGAGTGATTGTTACTTCATGACTATTTTGAAAATGACTAGAGTCATGTGACTGTGTGTATTATGTGAATTGTGTTATTAAAAGGGATGGATAAGGTTGAATGCTTATTCTGATGAAGTCTTGTATGAGGGACAAACACACTCAATAAAATATCAAACAAAGGACTTTAGTGTGGTCCTTGAAGTGGTGGCCATTTGGTTTGGTACTGGATTAGCTTGCTTGGGTGCTGGAAGAACTGGAATGGAAGGATGGGAATAAGGGCATGATGCCAACTTTCCCATCCTGGGGGGTTCCAATCACCCAAATGACACCATGCAAGCGTTTGCTTGCAGTGGTTTTGGAATGGCCAGGACCAGGGAAGTGTGCTCGGCATTCTCAAACATGTGAATGGAGTCTTCATAACGTGTGTATGTGTGTGTGTGTGTGTGTGTGTGTGAGAGAGAGGAATGCCGATATGGGTGAGAAATGGGACATTCTGTGGTGATGTGGGTGCTCAAGTCCAGCCGAATGTGGGCTTTATTTGCATTTTTTTAAGCAGGGTAGAGCACTAATTCTAGTGGATCATTTTCAGATTCAGACCAGGAATGCAAACTCACTATAAAGAAAAAAGATACAATGAAGTCAATAAGACAAGATCTGTAGCCTGAGTAGAAAACTAGAAGCAATGCCTTAAGTAGGTTAAAGCTTGTGTTCAAATGTTGTAAAACAAATTATTTTATGCATTACCACCCCTAGTTGATGAAGGAAGGGATTCCCACAGTTTAGGGGGGAAAGACGGTAAAGCTGTGATCACTGACAGAGTTTAATCTGTGAGGCTTGAAATTCATAGTTATATACTAGATTAAGGACCATCAGGACCTTTATTAGCTTAGCTGTGCAACCCAACCTAAGTCCCTAATTGTGTCCCTATGTACCGTTATATTAATAATCGCATATAGATTCAAGAATGTCAGGGGCACATAGAGGCATCAGATCATGTAACAGTCAGGTCTAAACACAAGAAGGATATAAATTATGTAGGCTTAATATTGGTAGAAGGTTTTAATTATAAACCAAGAAACCATAAAAACAAGAAAGGATATAAAATAAAATGAAATTTTAAGAAAAAGATAGTAAATAAAAAAGAAATACAAAAACAAAAAATGTTAAAAAAACAAGCAAACATAATATATTTAATGGTATTTGACATACAAAATGATAGTATACATTTATTATATAGAAATATTTAATGTTAAATTAATGACTCTGATAAAATGAGTTATGGTCTTTCTATACAAAGGGACAATTTTAGATGTAGTACCCAAATTTATTTATAAGACAAAGAACAAGATCAGAAAAGATATACAAGTTGTCACAAGTTCATATAGAGTTGAGCTATCACCACGTGGAATTATCTAATTTAGTTACCTTTATGGTGATATTATGCACTTTTATGATATGATATCAATATAACTTTAGCTTTATCATTAACTAGATCAATTGTACCTTTGCATTCTATTGCAAAGACATTATGACTCTGCAACATGCATTGTGTTTGACTCCTGATGATGTGCAAGTCAGCAAAGTCCTAAGACTGATCACTGAGCTAACTAAAAGAAATAAGATTTTATATTAACTATCTAAAGGATTAGGATAGAGTCAGAATACATAAGATTAGCCATAATATTATAATATACATTTACAAAACATAAAATTTATGGTTATAATGATTAACAAACAAACTTTTATTGTTAGGATAGTTACGTAATATAACTGGATAAACATGGGGTAAATTAATGATTATATGAATGAAATATGGGTTATCAATGGTTTATTGGCTTAAAATCAATACTAATGGATAAAAAGCTGGAATTTAAATATTAAAAGCTATTAAGTAATTTATTTTTTACAGTTAATTATACTTAATTATACATAAATATATATAATATTTTTTATAAATTTACACATTATATATAATGATATATATATTTTATATTATTATTTTATTACACTTATATATTGTGATATATATTATTCATTATTATTTAATATACAAATATACAATACATATTGTTGTTAGGGATCTGTATTTTTTGTTTGAATTTTTTGTTATATTTATTTAATTATTATTTATAGCCATATATTATATATATATATATATTATATATATTTTATTACTATATACTATATATATTATTATATTTATTAATATTTGTGCTATATATTGTTTTGTTTTATTTATTGTTTTATGGAATAGTGTTTTATTTATTTTATTATTTTTTATTACAGTGTATATTGTTTATTAATTTTTTGGTTTTTTGTTATTTGTCTGTATTTTATGTGTTGAAAGTTTTTTTTTTGCTTTTGGTGGAATGTATTGTATGAGTTTGCTATTGTTGTATTTTTACATGTTTTTATTTGTTGTTGTTTTTTTATATATGTATTCATACTTTTTTATATGTATCATTTATAGTGAAAGTATATAAAATAGTGAAAGTATATAAATTATATATTTTGTTGTTTTTATAATGAAAATTTTTTTTTTTATTATTTTTTTTTTTTATATTTACCTTATCTAAGTGCTATTCTTATCTAAGTGCTATTTGATTTAAAAGATAATAATTAACAAATTATGTAATTATTATTAACAAATGTGTTTGAATTTAAAAAAGTGATTTAAATGTTTTATTATCTATGGCCTGATATGAAAATTCTTGAAAAAAAAGCTGGTTTTTTCTTTGTTATATTAAATATATATTTTCTATATATTTCCATAGTCGATCCAATCCTGGTGAAGGTTGGTGAAGGAAGGACTGCCCGAGAAGTTGGAATTTTTGTTTTTTGTTTTTATTTAACTGTTGTTTAGTGGTTTTGATTGATCACAGAGTTGGCTATTTAGTATTGTTGATACACTGGTATATTTAGTATATTTTAGTTTTTTGTGCTACATTTTACTGCATTGCGACGCGTGCTGCATTTTTTATCTGGATACTGTTGTTATTGTTCTTACTTTTTATATTATTATTTATAAAGTATACTTATGAATGTGGGATAAATCTCTGTTGTGGCTAACAGATTTCCTGCACCTCTCTCTATTAATGAGTTAATTTTTTCAATCCCACTTTCAACTTTTTCAAAAGTATGTATTGCACAAGACTAACACATTCATTGTTTGTGTGTTTGTCTGATGAAGCATGAAATACAGCACCATGACATTTCTTAATCGATTCTTTCCACCACTCACCTAACCCTAGCAACTTTGGTACTTTGTCTTTCTTTCTACCTCCTCATCCCTAGTATTCCATTCTTTGGGGCCCGCTGTCAGACTATTCACCTTCCCTTTGCTGCTGACCTGATAAATTATGCAAGAAGTTCCTTCTGTAATATCCCAAATGTCATCCTTAACTATACAACTCAGGTCTCTCAATGTCTATGCACTTATATCACTGATAAAAATAATGAGTCCAAACTCAATGTCAGTACATTGCCCCAACATTTTAGCATCTATTTAACTCTTTTAACTATTGCATGAAAAATACCTCCAGCAAACAGCTGTGGTATTTCAATTACACCCATCTGAACATCTGGAGTAAACATCTCATGCAGTTCATCTGATCTGTGTATACATCAGGGAGACATACTCCTTAAGTCTTGAACTTCAAAATGTTGCAATATTTATCTGAACTATGAGATTAAAAACAGTTATCAGGATTTTTTATATATCTATCATTATGCATCCTCAGTACAGATGTGACAGCCAACTGGAGGGGATGTTATCCAAGCAGCCAGGAAGGTGGTTTGTGCCCTAGCCATCAATGAGGCATTTCTATTAAGGCCATAAACCAGCCTCTGGTGGCTGATGTGAGCACAAGCACCTGCACCACAACGGGGTGTCCTATGCTCTCCTTTGTTTGTGTGTGCTTCTGTCCACAAGCTACAAGGGCTACTATCACCATGTTAGGATTACCAAGCCCATGTCCCAAGTCCTGGTCATTCTGGTACCAAGCAAACCTTTTCCATGATAGGGATCAGGTGCCCAGAACTACTGCTCCCTCCTTCCAGGATGGGTGAGCTGGTACTAACTGCTCACTACCATTCTACCCTGCCTTGATTTTTAAGCGACTTAACAACTGCTTTAAACATGGGTTGTTTAGGTTACAGTAAGGGTTTTATTCTTTTAAGCCACAGAGCTGGGCGTTACCACGACTTTAATTTCAATTTCATGTATGACAGCAAAAAACTATAAACAAACCATCACACCCAATTTTAGAAGCTCTGCCTCTTATTGCATGGCAAAGTTCTTCAAAACCTTGTCAACATGGGTGAGTTTAACCATCTAATTCAGTGACTATAGTAAACAGTTTCTGGCAACTTCTGTTCTTTTAGAAATTGAATTAGCTATATGTAGTTTAAGTCACAGCACTGCAAAGTGGTCCAAGCCCAAATGAACAAGTGTGCAATCAAGTACCTCTTCCCCCATCTGTTCTTAAACATAATGGTAGAGCACTGCTGTTTTCATGAAGTGAGTTAGTTGTAAACAACAAATCATTTAACCCACACGCAAAACAGAGAATTACTACTGTACTCATATATATTTCTTGTACAAAGGGAAGATGGATTCTCTAATGTTTGTTCTCTTGAATGCTGTTATCTTATGTACTTCCCAGAGCACACTGGCATTGCTGCCACTTCTCTGTACGCTAATCTGGCAGATGAACCTATACCTTTCACTGAAGATGAGCTGTTAAAAAAAAAAAAAAGAGAAAAAGATGCAGAGAACACTATTTTCAAAGACTGAATTCAAATAAATCAGAAAAAAAACAATAGTTAACTATCTATCTAGAGACACAGCAATAATAAATAAATACAAGCTAGGTAGAGAAACAGACAAACAGATAAAACACCTGAATAGGTACAGAAACAGACAGATACATAAAAATTAATACATTTCATGTACTAGCCATCACTTCTAATATCCCAGGCCTGTCTTCCCCATTCATTGCCAACTCTTTGGTATGACAGCCAGCACTGTCATAACCCCACAGGACCAACGCTTTCAAGCTGGCAGGGAATCAGAATCCGTACAAGTGCTGTGCAGCAAATATCTTCTTGTGCTGGGCTGCTTAATCTGGCATTAATCCCAGGCACTTTAGCTCTTGTCCTTGCAGCTGACTTCACTATGTTAACAAATTTCAGTGGGAGTTAATTGTCTGGACAGCTGCTTTCTTAAACTTTCACAGAACAAAATGCAACTTAATTTTAGCCTACCAAGTTTAGTAATATTTTATTTGCCAGAACATCTCTCCTAAAATCTACTACCAGAGTGTCAAAATGCTCTGCACTTCTGATTTAACATTTCATGCCCTGAAGAATGAATCAGGGCTATGTGCTAAAGACCTGACCCTGGCAATGTAAGCTGATTCACTTACTGAGTATCTACAACAGATGTCTACCTGATGCATTCAGTGAGCAACTACACGCAAAAACCCTTTAGAATGTACATGTTTACACTTGCTATCACTGACTATGTAGCATTTATGGGTCTGAAATGTGTCTGCTTCTTCAAGGGTTAGACAAAGCCTCCTCAGCTGCTTAGATGAGAGGCTCACTGCAGGGGTGTCAAGTGAATTAGATTTCTGCTTCACTCAAATTTTCTTCTCCTCCTCTCTATTATTTTGATGTTCATCATTCTTACTGCAACACCAGAAAAAATCTGTGGGCACTTATTAAAATACAGATGCCTACAATGGTTTGAAATATATTACTGGAAGCATTATTTCTTTCACTTTGATCATATCAGAAAGTGGCAATCCTTGTGGCTAGGAAGGCTGGCTGTGTGTGAAGGCAAAGGTCATTACATTTATTTGGTCACCATTAAATGATCATTAATATGACTTGCTGGGGAGGGATACAGCATGTGTACAAGAGTAACAAGATAAAATACATTACTGTGGTCATTTCTTCTTGCAATCTGATCACTGCCAACACCACATGTCTACATATCCTGGAAGTGTTTATCTTTGAGGACAGGGGAGGCAGGCTGATTATGGAAGTGGCTGACCATCACCATCACTTGACTGTATTTAAACAGCTGTTAATCTAACTTGCTGGTGGCACTATGAATAGTGTGTGCAGGGAATATCAAAATCTGTGAGCAAATAAAAATAATCATCTCAGATTTTACTTGTGGACAGTTTCTGTGGCTTTTTCAGTGTCCTTGGAGACAAGGAAAGGATATAGTCTATTTCAACAGTGTATATGTGTGTGTGTAAAATAAAAAGAACACATATTTGTCGTATTTTAGAAACAAAATAAACACGCAACCTTTGTTATGACTTTCTTGTTACAAGTTTATTATAACTTCAAATTATCCATAATGCCAATGTATTTAGATTTAGCTCACATTCAGATTTTCAATTTTCTTTTTTCTGACTAAGGAGAACAAATCCTGAAGATCATAAAATATATTTTGCATTTATAGCATAAAATCTAAAACTACTATTTAACTGTCCACAAAAGTAATGCTTTCAGCATCTGAAATGATCATATTAGGAGAATAAAAACATTAAACAGAATTCTGAGATGATACTCAGAAATTCAACTTCACATCTGCACCTAAAAGCCAAACTTTAACATTTATAATGGGACACCCAAATATGCTATCCACCAAACAAAATGCTAAAAAAATCCTAATTTTCCTCAGATATAACCTAGTATGAGCAGGTAGAGCCTTGATGCCCTCAGGGCCGTTATAATAATGTCAGGATGCAGTGTTGTGTTATTCTCGATTTCAAAATAAATGTGGGTTATATGATTTTTTTTCAAGGTAAGGAAATGTGATACAAATTTAGAATATATTTGTACTGAGTTGTCATCACATCAGAAATAAAAAACATACGCATTTCCCCAGAATAAAAAAAGTTTTGATTTCTGGAAAGATGCCAGGAGCAAACCTGTCTGTATTGAAATAAGTAGTGTAGTGGGGTTGAATTCAGCACTGAGCTAACAGCTGCATGGCAGTCTTAGGTGCATTTACTTTCCCTTTAAAACCTTAACTCCTGTAAGCTGAGTGATCACAAATGACAGACAACACAACTCTATGGCTCATTACACCACACAATAATGGCACAATGTGTTTGCAGGGGCAAGTCAACCTTCACCCCCACTCTACCCAAATTAAATGTACCAAGTCCATGGTCAAGCAACCATGTGGAAGACAGAAACGTCCAGAAAAGTCAAATATACTGCATGCAATCACTGTGATCTAACACAGCCTAAGTTCTAAATTGACAAATATAAGCAGAGATGTGTAACATCAAAGAAACAGGATTGGCGAGTTAAGTATCAAACTAACTGCACACCAGCAAGTAAACCAATGCATTTTGGACCAGAATGCCCCTGTATACTTCCATGAAAGTTTCATTATGAACTCGCAAAGGGGAAAAGACATACTGTCTTTCATACACATTGAATGCCCTACATGTATCTGCATTTATAAAAAAATCCACTCCACAGAGTAAAGGTGAGTATAAGAACTTCAAACTATAACCAAATAACCAACAAATACCCACCATAGCTGAACTTCTTTAAAAAAGAAAAAGTGCTTTTGTCTTTCAGTATTCAGACTTCATCAGAATCAACAGACTTTTGCTAAAGCTCTCATTATATACTCCATCAATTACGAAAAAGTCACATAATTCTAGTCATAAACTACAATGCCATTCAACAATGAAAATAACATGCAAATTTGCAATAAAGTAGCAGTAAAAATATAAGAAATAGAAAAATACACATAAAGACCACCTAAATAGATACATATAAAAAGATGTATGCATATTCATAATTTAGCAACCCTCAGCTGTAGAACACCTTGTATGGAGATAAAATCACTCAGCAATGGTTTATTTGAAGCATCTGACAAGATTTGCCAACGCATCTCCCTATATTCCACCCTTTTTTCCAAACTGCCCTCTAGGTTGACAGGGTACTTTTTTTTTCTTGAATAAAGAAAATAAATCTTTTAAAGTTATTACATATCTACCCATGTCTATTAAGGCATCCTTTTTATCCTTCTATACAGTACTGTAATTACGTTCATAAATTCTGTTTTCACAATATAAAATGCATCACAGGAGAGGCAACTATGAGTGTCGCTCCTGTAACAGGCAGCAACTATCAGTGTCACTGCCATTAGAGGTAACAGCTATCAGCATCACTGCCGTAACATGTTTTTTGGTGCTGGAATACCAGAAGGCTGGAATACCAGAAGGTTGTGTGTTCTATTCCCACGTCATGTGGCTGGATTGCTGCCACTGAAGTGCAGTAATGGGGAGGTGTTGCACTCCTGAGAGTGTTGTCGTTCGGATGAGTCAATAAACCAAGGTCCATCTGATTTAGTGGGTGGTAGCTCAGGTGGATGTAAGAGATCCCAATGACCTGACCAAGTAGAACTAACCTAGTCAACAAAAGATAGACAGACAGATATGAACTAGCAATGTACACCACTCTTAGTGTTGCAATTAAATTTCCCCTTGCATGCCAATAACCTGTGATACCAGACATAGTGATGGAACCTGCATCATTAACAAATGTACACGAGCTCAAGCACTTTCTTCACAACAAGCTGGAACTATCCATTCTAGAATCACTTTACAGATTTTTTTTTCATCTTTTATATATAAAATGTGGACCATCCCCTAGCATTTCCTCTAATGGCCTCCCCTTACAGTAGCTTCCCAATTTTTTGTTAACTAACTTTCTAATGTCATCAAAGTAATTACAAAAAGGTAATTACCACTTAATTCATAAAATGCAAATAAACATTGTTCTTCTTTGCAGCCTGGTATAAACTAGCATTCTTATTCCTTTTCAAAACAGTCTGTGGTGCTCAGCTTGTATCAGGAACTTCTAGATTCATCATATGAACAGGAATGTCCTCTGCAACTTCCTCTGGAATTGGAACACCAGACAACTCACTCAGAGATAAAGAGTCTTTCTCACAGGTTATGTGCTGTGGCATAGGCTCGGTCACCAGTTTGAAATGTTTCCAGTTGCTCCTTCTGATTCTATAATGCAGGATCTCTGCTCTGGGCCAATATTCTTCACTTCACCAATCCGATCATAACCTCTTGATGTTTGCATCCTTATCACTTCTCCCTCTCGTAATGGATTGAGCAGTTTACTGGTCTTATCATAGTAGGACTTCTGGGATAGGTGCTTCTTCAACAGATTGGCTTTCACTGATCTGTTGTTCTTGACACATGGAACCAACAATTGACTACTGATTGGTAATGTGGTTCTGGTTTGTCTCAACAGAGGTCTCTGAGCAGGTGAATCAAGATGTTTATCACAGGATATATTACTGAGATTCAAGAGATTCAAGAAAACATCACTATTGTCTTATTTAGACTTCTCAAGTAACTGCTTTGCACTTTGCACTACGCATTCTGCCAAACCATTTGACTGAGTACTCTGGAATACTTGTGACATGAGTAAAGTTCCATTCGTCTGCAAATATTTTGAACTGTTGGCTTGTAAACTGCATGCCATTGTCAGAAATAACTTTGTGTTGATAACCATGCACTGCAAAATGATGCTTCATCTTAGTAATGACAGTATTGGACGCTAGGTTAGGAAGTAAGTCAATCTCGAACCAATTGGAGTAAGAGTCTACTAACACCAAATAATGTTGACTATACCACTCGAAGATATCAGTGGTTACTGTTGACCAAGGTAGTATCTGGTTAAGCTGAAGGGGTTCTTTCTGTTGATGAGGCTTAGCACTATTACATACTGAACAAGATGAAAGTGCTCTCTTAATGTCTTGTGACATACAAAGCCAAAATGCTCTCTCTCTCACCCTTCTTTTGGTAGAATTGGTTCCTGGGTGACCACGATGCAAGACAGTAATGTACTCAGGTTGCAAGGACTTTGAAACAATTACTTTCGGACCTTTCATAATGATACATTTGTCAGACAAAATCTTATCTCTGTATGGAAAATAAAATTGCACTTCTTGAGGTAAACTAGACTGCTTTGATGGCCATCCATGACTGATAAAGTGGTTGAGCCTTTTTAAAACTTGATCTGTGGCTGTGTGTTCTCTCAGCTCATCAAGACGTGTGGAAGAAACATTTCTCACTTCTACAACTTCAAAATCATCAATCAGTTGAAAACCTTGATTGTCATTCTGTTCAGTGGTATTTCTGGTGATCTGGATAATGTATCAGCAAGATAAAGAAGTTTGCCTTTCTTGCAGACAAGACTGAAATTGTACTTTTGCAGTCTCATCATCATACGTTGCAATCTGTCTGGAGATGAATGCATTGGCTTTCTCAGGAATGTGACTAATGGTCGGTGGTCAGTTTGATCTGGATAGGTCTACCATAAATATAATCATGGAACTTCAAACATGCAAACACAATTGCCAAAAGCTCTTTCTTGATATGGGCATACTGCTGTTCAGTTTGGGTAAGAGTTCTCGATGTGTAGGCAACAGGTTGATCCTCTTGTAGAATGACTGCACCAAGACCAAATTTCAAAGCATCAGAGAAAAGTATAACTGTTTTGTGAACATCATAATATCTGAGAGTAGGTGGACTAACAATTCTCTGTTTCAGGACATCAAATGCTCTTTGGTATTGCTCTAACCAAGAACAGGATATATTTTTATGTATAAGCTCTATGAGTGGTACTGATAGTTGGCTCAAGTCTGGAATGAACTCGCCTAGGTAGTTGACCATGCCAAGAGAACGCTGCAGGGCTTGAACATTGTCTGGAGCTGGTATCTCAAGAATGGCTGTTTGTTTTGAAGGGTCTGGTTGTTAGCCTTTACTCATGAATAAATGACCAACCAAAGGAACTTCTTGTAGCCTGAATTTGCATTTCTTTGTACTGAGCTTAAGATTCACTTGATGTGCCCTTTCTATAACTTTTCTGAGGTTTCTGTCATGCGCTGCTTCATCACGATCTCCTACCAGTATGTCATCTACTATGATAGCACAGGAATACCCAGAAAAAGTTTGCTCTATTGCACGTTGAAAGACTTCACTTGTAGAATTTATCCCAAATGGCATTCTTAAAAATCTGTACCTGCCAAACAGAGTACTGAATGTAGTGAGCAACGAGGATTTTTTGTCAAGCTGAATTTACCAAAATTAACTCTCTGCATCTACGACAGAAAAAATAGTGGCATTTGGCATCAAGGCTGCGACTTCTTTGACTGTGCGCATTGGATGATGAGGTCTTTTTAGTGCTTTGTTCAAATCTCATGGATCAGTACATATTCTGATATCATCTGCGCTTTTCTTATGAGCTACTACCATGGAAGATACCCATTCAGTTGGAGTTTCCCCTGGACAAATTGCACCTTGTTGCACCATTTTGTCTAACTCAGCCTTGATTCTGTCCTGCATGGCTACTGGAACTTTACGTGCTGGCCTGATAACTGGACTGACCTCTGGGTCTAACTTCATGGAGTGCACAACTGGAAGTTTGCCTAGTTTGTCTTCGAAAAAGATCAGCATAGGTGGAAAAATGTGCTGGGCATAATTAGAGTAGCGGTCTTTTAAGCTAACATGATGGATTTCCTTATTAAATGAAAGCAGTCCCATTTTCAAACTGTTTCTAAGTCCTAATAATGACTGAACGTGCCTCCTAACCACATAAACTAATAATTCGTAGCTTCTTCCACTCTGCTGGAAGTAAAATGAAAGCACTACTAAGCCTTCAGTTTGAATTTCTTCACCTCCATAAGCAACAACTTTCACACACTTTGCCAAATCAAGCCTTTCACCTTTACACATTCTAGAAAATGTTTCTGCAGACAGAACATTGCACTTAGAATCTGTGTCAGCTTTGAGCTCTGTGGGTTTGGCATTTATTCAAACAGTACAAAATACTTCATTCTTGGTCCTTAAAGCTACTGCACCGACCATTTCATGAAGCACTTTCACACCATCAACATAAAGAGTAGAGCTGCTACTGTCTAACCGATCAATTCATTTCTTAAAATGTTCCCTTTTAATAAAAGAACGCAAGCCTTTTGATTTACAAAATCTTCTGAAATTATTCCATTTATTACATTTGTAGTATTGTTGACCAAAAGCTAAACATTTCTCCCCTTTAGGTTCATTGCTTCCACCACAATTACGACAGTTGGCAATGAAACTGGGTTGAGGCCCATGCTTCGAGTTTGCTAATTCACTCTTATGCTTCACTGACACTGTGAAAAGTCTGGAATGTGCTAGAAAGTCCTGGGGAGACCTGCAGCAGTCTCTCGAAAACCCCACAGCTGCCATGTGCTTGGGCCTGTTTCTTTTAACTACTATCAACATCAGCTTTATCACTGTGCCTTCTAGAGCTATTCTCATTTGTAAACATATTTGTGTGGTTTTCTGTATGTGGCTGTATATCTAACAAATCTCAATGGCCTTATTTAATGTTAAATCACTGTCACAAAGCAAAATCTTTCTCACAGCATTATCTTTAATACCATATGCAAGTCTGCCCTTTATCAACTCATCCCTTAAGTCACCAAATCTGCACGTTTTAGCCTTATTTCTCAGGTCAGTTACATATGCTGTAAAAATTTCACCTCAGGCTTTTGATCCCTTATGTAAATTAAGTGCCTATCCATTGTAACATTTGTTTGGGGGGTTACACAATTCTCTAAATTTGCATTTTAAGCACTGTGGGTCCTCCCTTGACTCAGCCTGTACAACCATATGACGGTTTTCCCCATTTCCGGTATAGACAGCAGGTGTATACACAAATGAACATTCCCATTCTATAGCTTCTGACCCAGCTAAATTAAGCAGAATAAATGCCTTTGTACGGTCATCTTTATCATTAAATTAAGCCTGTATGAAAATGTCATACTCTTACTCAAACACTCTCCAATTCTCAGCAAATATTACTGTCAAACATGAGTGCACTGAGATTTCAGAATCCATCTGCCATACCCACAAAATATGCACAAACACACTGAAAATATGGCCCTTGCAATTATGTATGAACAAACTGTTCTGTGAGCTTGTAACAACATTCAAATGCACAATAAACTCTTTGAAATACTGTACTTTGCAAAATATGCTCTGTAATGGCTGTATTATGTGATATAGCTTTACTGTAACACTGCACAAACATGTGAACACTTTATATACTTCTGATAACTTGGATACAGTGGATATAAAAAGTTTACACACCTCTGTTAAAATGCCAGGTTTCTGTGATATAAAAAAAAGAGACCCCAATAAATAATTTCAAAACTTTTCTCATCTTTAATGTGACCTATAACCTGTACAATTCAATTGAAAAACAAACAAATCTGTTAGGGGAAAAAATATAAAACATTTACAATAAGCTGGTTGCATAAGTGTGCACACCCTTAAATTAATACTTTGTTGAAGCACCTTTTGATTTAATTACAACATTCAGTCTTCTTGAGTAGGAGTCTATCAGCATGGCACATCTTGATTTGGCAATATTTGCCCACTCTTCCTTACAAAAGAGCTCCATATCTGTCAGATTGCGAGGGTATCTCTTGTGCACAGCCCTCTTCAGGTCACCCCACAGATTTTCTATTGGATTTAGGTCTGGGCTCTGGTTGGGCCATTCCAAAATGTTAATTTTCTTCGGGTGAAGCCATTCGTTTGTTGGTTTGGATGCATGCTTGGGGTTATTGTCGTGTTGAAAGGTGAAATTCCTCCTCATCTTCAGCTTTCAAGCAGAAACCTGAAAGTTTTGAGCAAGTGCTCATAATTCCCTCCACCTTGACTAAAGCCTCAGTTCCAGCTGAAGAAAAGCAGCCCCAAAGCATGATACTGCCACCACCATGCTTCACCGTGGGCATGGTGTTCTTTTGATAATGCAAAGTGTTGTTTTTGCGACAAAAGTACCTTTTGGAATTGTGGCCAAAAAATTCAACCTTGGTCTCATCACACCATAACACATTTTTCCACATGCTTTTGGGAGACTTGATGTATTGTTCTGCAAATCTTTGCTGGGCCTGATGTTTTTGTGTGTAAGAAAAGGCTTCAGTTTTGCAACCCTACTCCACAGCCCAGACATATGGAGAATACGGGAGATTGTTGTCACATGTAGCGCACAACCAGTACTTGCCAGAAATTCCTGCAGCTCCTTCAGTGTTGCTGTAGTTCTCTTGGCAACCTCCCTGACCAGTTTTCATCTTGTCTTTTCATCAATTTTGGAGGGACATCCAGTTCTTTGCAACATCACTGTTGTCCCATATTTTCTCCACATTTTGATGACTGTCTTCACTGTGTTCCTTGGTATATCCAATGCTGTGGAAATTTTTTGTACCCTTCTCCTGATGGATACCTTTCAACAATGAGATCCCTTTGATGCCTTGTAGACTCTCTGTGAACCATGGCTTTTGCTGTAGTAGACAACTGAGTAAATATCAGGAAAATTCTACTAGGACAGCTGAACTTTATTTGGGGTTAATCAGAGTCTCTAACTGATGGCAGATGTGTACCCAAGAAGACTGAATGCTGTAATGAAATCAAAAGGTGCTTCAAGAAAGTATTACTTTAATTGTGTGCACACTTATGCAACCAGCTTATTGGATGCTTTTTATTTTATATATTTTTCCCCTAACAGATTTGTTTTTCAATTGAATTGTACAGGTTGTAGGTCACATTGAAGGTAGGAAAAGTTTTGAAATTATTTATTGCGGTCTCATTTTTTTGTTATATCACAAAAACCTGGCATTTTAACAGGGGTGTGTACACTTTTTATATCCACTCTATCTTTGCTCAATACAAAAATACATGCTTTGCAATAATGCTGTCATTTCCCCTTATTTTATTTATTTTTGCAATTTGAACTTTATTTCAAACATTTTCCATAGTAATTCGAATATTTGTATCAATAATGTACATATCGGTTTATGCGAATGTTATTTAGAGTGTTCTGTATGACTTGTTTCATATTATGCGAAAAGGAAATAGTGCTGAGCAAGTTTTAATATCTGAAATTCTTTTCTGACCTGTTTTACGAAGTACGCCCATTTTTTAGGATGGTTCACTGCTGTATAATCCTCCAGCATCTGGATAAGTGCCTTAAATCATTTTCACCATGCCCATTTGGTATGCTGGTTCTGACTTCAGGCCCTTTTAAATATGTTGCTTCTGGTACCATGTCCTTTAGATATGCCATTTCTGGCACCATGTCGCTCGTGTGTGTCTAATACATATAACAAGAAGGCTTGGGGTTTCGTTCAGATGCTTTAATACATACAAGCACATCAGGATGTATAGCAGCACCATTAAATACGAACAAACAGAGCTTACAAACATATACATCTCAACAGCTAACTACAAAATGGCTGTCAGGTTCACACGTGCTCAGTATTTATACTCTAGATCAAACCTGTGGATAGCTTCTTAAAGGTATATACAGTACCCCTCCAATGAATAAAAATATCATCTAGGACTTTAAGTATACAATCTACTTGGTACTTGGAAACATACTGCTATTTTCAGATCACCTCCCTATCCAAAAAGAATTTGACCATATTTACATAAATTGGGACTGATTTAGCACCTTACTGCTAACCCTTTTTTAGTGAAAATATTCACTGGTGGAAAAATTAAAAATCAGTATCAGTTCCAAAACTGACTAACCAGTTTTATGTCGGCATTATTTAAAGTGAGGTCATAAAACAAACCCTCCTTATCCAATCTAGCCTTATGTCATGAGGGATGGAGGTATAACAAAGGGAGGGTGAAGGTAAAGCTGCCCTGGGCACAAGGTGTTAGAGTTGGGCATTTCTTTTTTTTTTCTTTTTTGCTCTTCTGTTAAAGAGCTGATGGGGTGTGGATCTGCGTCTTAGAAACCAACTGGCACAAATGTACCAATCAGCTTCCTACAGCAGAAGCTGTAGGTCCTTTTTTTTGGCTCTTCAGTTGAAGAGCTGAGGGAGTTAGGAGGTACATTAGGTATGGGTACTGGATGCTAGATGAGACAGCTGCGGCTCTGATATCAACCATAACAACAAAGCATTGACATCAAATTTGGTTGTAGCTACTACTTCAAAAATGTAATGAATCCCAAAGAATATAAATTCTATTGTCAAAAATGGTTTTATTTACTGTCCACAAAGACTTGAAGAGGGCAAGTCTTGAAACCTGCCAATGTCACAACTGGTCAAAAGGAGGTGGGAGAGACACTTCCTTGAGACACACTTCATAGCCTACCCAGCCTTTGGGTTTAGGGCAAGGAGAAAAAACCCGTGAGCCCCAGTTGATGGCACTTAATCTAGCCTGTTACACTTTTAAATGTCTGAAAGTTGCAACACACTAGAGCATGTACATGGAAATGGGGATATCTGTGTAGGACGTCTTGCAGAAGGGAGAGCTGCCCAGTGCAGGTCAAAATTGGAAGCCTGACAAATGGCATGAGAGCTGCATGGGATGGGATTATGGAGAGCTGGCAATGGAGGCAACCAAGGTCATCAGCAGCTGAGTCAAAAAAATAATTTGTTGAACATATTGTAAATGATATACTGTGAAACATCCACCTTAAACCTTAGAACAGTCTGCTGCACAATGAGTCTCAACAGCTGCAAAACCTTATTCCATAACATTTTATGACCGCAGTTGTACACTGAAGGAAATCATTGTAGAGAAGGTAATTTGTCAAAAATCTCTGAGGCTGGATGACAAGTTCTCTCTACTGTAATCAAAATGTCTCTAAGAATCTGCTATAACAAATAAAGCAGCTGTTCTGCCTTAAAATAATGCTGCTATGAAAATAAAGGCTGTAATTACTTGTCTGGCCAGCTTGAAAATTTAATTTTCAGATGTACTCAAAGTGTACAATATGCATGAGAAAATCTGACTGATTCTACAATGTGTCTAGGAAAACCAAGTAATGAATTTGCATGCAGTTAAGAGAGAGACCTAAAGAAGAAAAAAAGACTGAGGAAATAGCAGCACTGTTGATTGGCTTTATGGGCCAGCCTGCAGGTACTGATAGGCAGGCTGGCTTGGTGCCTTGACCAAAAGCCAAGAACCAAAATATAAAACCAACTCACAAATCCAGGCTGACCTCAGGAACGCCATACAATGTAAAATGGTCACTAGGATTCCAACCAAGACATGCTGTTCACAACTCTTCAGTAATGAACAGACCAACAAAGTGGATATTAAGAGACAGAGAATTTTATTGTCAACAACCAACTAAGAGCTTTCATTCCATTCTTACTGGGGGACTTCATCAGAGTTGTAAATGACACACGTAACCCTTTTAAAACACAACCACCTCCACTCAAATTACATACACATAAATTATTTAAATCAAATTTATTGTTCAGGTCAATCCCTAAATTAAAAACATATATACAAATAATTATTCAATACAAGCTTTGTACATGAAAAATATATATAATTCACTAGTTGATATATTAAAATAGACACAAAAACTCACTTGACCACTTTTTATCAGTGATTATTTAAATCTGTGTATATGAAGCAGGTCTACGTTTCCCCAATTCAGGATTACAATAATGGTGAGTAAAATGTGAACTCCCTCAAAAAAATTAGGAGGACACCAAGTGTTTTAGCTGTGTATGTTAAACCTCTAAAAATCCAGAGCCTTCATTTTCTGAACACATGCCATAGATACTAAATCATTTAAGCCATTGGTCCAGTGGTATGTGTCTTTAATTGCCATGTGTGTTGCAAAGTAGTAGCACTTGTGGAAGTGTGGAGAATGTTTGAAATATGTCGAATTCGACATTCTCCACTTCTGCGTTGGACTTTTGTGTCAGTCATTGTCGTCATTTTTCACTCATTTGGTTTGTTCAACAGATAACTCTCACGAAGTGCGATCGGACAAATGATAGTAAAACACACACACACACACACACACACACACACACTGTACTCTATGATGGGTCTTAATGAGGGGATGGGTACAGTGGTACAATGACCTCCTTTTTCCTGGAAGAAAAGCCCTTAGTGATGAGGTGTGCCACATAGAAGGATTTCCTGACTGTTGTAGCAATGTGTTCATACATACAAACATACATACCTATATATCATTTCTTTCTTCCCCATCTCTCTCTAGCAGGGTGCAAGGGAACTGCAGGGAGGTTTACTGGAAATACCCCTAAAGAATACCCAAATTAGGTTCAGCCAAAAGACAGTCTGAGTCAACTCCATCCACCACCTACCATTTATTTTGGATTGAAACATTTTACCACCTCTGGCCTTGTACTTTAAGTGCTAGGCAGGCAGTCCTTTCTGCATGTTCAAAGGTTGGTACTAGGCTATCAGCCCTAGGGCCTGTACAAGCATAGCCATAACAATTCCCTGGCTATTTCTTCCCACAATATTTACTTCCCTGGACCCATCTAGCACGGCGACTGATGTGATCCCCAGGGTAAATTTCCTATCTCCCATCCAGTTGTCAAGGTTCCTTTTGAAGAGGGCCAAGGAGGAGCTCTGCTTGACATGCATGGGCAGTCTATTTCAGAGTATGGGGAGTCTCTGGGTCAGGAACCTATCCCTCCAACATGTTTTGTTAACTGTGATGACAAGGTTTAGGTCACTGGAGCGTGTGGCTCTGATGGATTGGGATTTCTTTAACTGTAACATGTCCATCAGCTGCGGGTTTGACATGGCCTTGTATGTTAAGCAGAGATCGCCTCTGAGTAGACGATATGTGACAGAGTATAGCTGGAGTTTTTTTTTAGTCGGTCAGCATAGGGCATCTGCTTTAGGCCTGTGATTCTTTTAGTGAGGTGTTTCTGTGGCCTTTCCAATTGTTGCAGATGACTTGTGGGGTACATATCAAATGGGGCATTGTACTCTATGATGGGTCTAAGAAGGGATGTGTACAGTGGTACAATGACCTCCTTTTTTCTGGATGAAAAGCCCTTAGTGATGAGATGTGCCACATAGAAGGATTTCCTGACTGTTGTGGCGATGTGGTTGTCAAAGGTGAGACCACTGTCCACCTGCGTTCCTAAGTCTCTTATCACACTTTCAGTGTTTAGTGTACTGCCACCTATACGGTAATTCATGGGTACATGTGTTTTCTTGAGCTTGTGCCCATGGCTCTGGCACCAAGCATCTGTTTCTGTAAGGCCCTTTTGTAGAAAATCAACATCATTTGGGGATTTAATAATGGCTCCCAGTTTGCAGTCATCTGCGAACTTTGTTAGCCAGAGTCCCTTAGTGCTGGCCTGTACTTGAGAGAAACAGATGCCAAACAAGAGCGGTCCCAGGACTGAACCCTGAGGTACTCCACTTGTCTGGAGCTGGATTTGGAGTCAACTACTTTTACACTGTGGGTTCTGTCAGTAAGCCACTTGGCAACCCATCGAGTGACGTAGGGATTTATGCCCAGCTTAGTAAGTTTATCTAAGATTCCAGAGTGGAGGATGGTGTCAAAAGCCTTGGCAAGGTCCAGATAGGCTGTGTGGACAGCCTTACTCTCGTTCACAGCTCTGGAGACTGATTCGAAGAAGTCAATCAGGTTCAGGAGACAAGATCGGCCCTTCACGAACCCAAACTGGGTGGGGTCCAGTGTTTGAAGGTTGCCAATGTCTTGGTTTATTAGTTCCATGATAATATGTGCCATGGCCTTGCAGATCAGGCTCATCAGACTGATGGGATGGTAGTTCCCAGAAACCAAAGTGGATCCCCCCTTGTAGAGTGGGATAACTGTAGCTGTGCACCACTCAGTGGGCACGAAGCCTGAGGTGAGGTTATGATTAAACATGACACTTAGGTAAGGTGCCAGTTCATTTTGTAGTTCATGTAGTACACAGCCTGGGATGTCATCTGGTCCCATGGATGCTGTATTCTTAGCTTTGGAGAGTGCATTTTTTTACCTGTGTGGTTGTGATTATTGGAATTTGGCAATCTTTCTGTATTGAGATAGGCCCTTTAGGGGGTGAGAGTGGGGTGAAGTTGGCACTGAATCGATCTGCCAGGATATTGGCAATGTCCTTGGGATCAGTATATTTAATGCCATTCTGTTGTAGCTCAGAGCAGATCTGAGCATTGCCATTTAGATTCTTGACATAGATATAGAATGCCTTGTGACTGTCTTTGGAATCTTTGGCAATTTTATTTTCGTAACTATCTTTGGAGGATTTTATGAGGGATCTCATCTTTTTACTGAGGCTGGTAAGGGAATTTTTTGCATCCTGGGATTTTCCTCTTTTCTGCAACAGTTTATTCCTTCTGTTGCATAGTTTGTTTATGACGGGACCACCAGATTGGCTTCCTTTTTTTGGAGGAGAGCATCTTGGTTCTATTTGGGATGGCACAATTCATGCAGGAGTGGATGTGCTTGTACAATGCTTTAGTTTAGGATTCAGCAGTCGAACTTTCAGTTCCCGTCTGCATGGGTGTCATGACGTTTGTCACTTCTGACTTGAGTAGCATGAAGTTGGCCTTGGAGAAGTTTTTTACAGATGTTTCTTTACTGGGGGGTGGGATGTGGATGTGGATGTCAAAGGTGATTAGTTTATGGTCAGACCTAACCAACGAGGGTGTGACCACTAGTGTGGAGCATCGATTTCCCATGTTGGTAATGACCAGGTCAAGGATATTGGAGCCCCTGGTGGGACTATGGATTAATTAATCCAGGGCATTGGAATTTATGAATTCCAAGAATTGTTGGGCAAAGGTGTTGGTGCACAGGTTTTCCCAGTTAATGGCAGGGTAGTTGAAATCACCCAGTATTAGGGTGTTTGGTTGTATCTTAATATTTTCCAGTATGTTTAGAAAAGTGTAGTGACAATCTTGGGGCATGGTGGGGGATCTGTAGCAAGCTACAATTTGGATTGCAGTCTTACCTAGTGTTAGTTGCACCTGGAGAATTTCGGATGCATTGTGTTGGGCAACTAGCCTGGAGGTGTGAATATCTTTGGTGAAGATCTGTGTTGGAGGGAAGCCTTCTAATGTATCAGTGGGAGTGGTAAGCACTAGGTAACCTATCTACCACATAATTGCACTTTATAAGCACTTACATGAGTGCATGGATCGTGCTATCCCAAAACGAACCAAGACGCTAATCTCCAAAAAAAGGAAGCCAATCTGGTGGTCCCCTGCCATAAACAAACTGTACAACAGACGGAAGAAACTGTTGCAAAAGAGAGTAAAATCCCATGAGTGGAGAAGCTCCCTGGCCCAGAAATTGTAGTTACTGGCCATTTGGCCAGTTTTACATCTCTCTCAACTTTCTGATTTAAAAGCCCACATTTGCACTTGTTTCCCCCCTTTCCTGTAACTAGTTTAGTCCAGATACAGATTCTTAGTTTTAGCACTTGAATTTGCTTATTCGTGATCAGCACTTCTTCAGAACTTCTAAGCACTAAATAACCTACTAATTACTACAGCACTTAACCTTCCTCATTACCTAGAGGAAAACAGTTTCTGTACTTACTTTTCTCACTTGCTTAGAGAAAAACAGCTCTTGTATTCACTTTCCTCACTTATCTAGAGGAAAATAGTTTTTTATTCAGGCATTTCCAAGGGTCAGCTCCCAGTGTTCTCTCCCGTCTATATGATGAATCTGGGCATCTTGAGGCAATGAAGAAATTGCCTCATGTACACGGACAACCCTCTACTCCTACCACCCAATACTACAACCTGTGAGAGATGCACTTATCTAGCCAAACTGGAGGTAAAGCTCTCTCCAATCAAGACTGAACTTGACAGTCAAGAGGAGAAGGTAAACACTTGCACCACACCACACCCATCACATAGTCTCACTAAATCTATACCACCAAAATCCACACACAGTAGCACAAAAACATTTGCGGAGGCTCTCACTAATAATCTGTCTAAGCAACAGAGACCGCCAATGCAGAAACGCAAGCAACCTCCATCCCCCAACACAACCCAAATGACACACAGCCCGCAGACTCAGTGCGCCACTCAACCACAGCCAATAAGGCAAAACAACGTACTCAACACACTAGTCATAGGAGACTCTATAGTCAGGCACACTGATGTCCCACTCACCTGGCTAAACAAGGAGAAGGTTAAAGTCAGCTGCCTGTAGGGTGCCAGGATCCGCCACATAACCCACGCACTCAGTTCACTCCACAACAAGTACAAATATGACTCTGTCATTGTCCATGTTGGTGTGAATGACCTGAGATGTACCTCCCTGGACTACATGAAAAGAGACATGGAAGAGCTCTCTGATCTTGTAGCCCAGGCAAGTATGACCCAAGTCCTGAGTAGCATTTTGCCATCACCCAGAATGATGCCGCAGTACAAGGACAAAATGACTGACTTCAACAATTGGCTAAGCTTCTGGTGCCATTCTAAAGGGATCCAGTATCTGTCTGCCTGGGATGACATGGTCGACAGACCACGATGCTTTGCCAGAGATGGCCTGCACCTGTCACCCCTGGGATTCCGGATACTGGCTAAGGTTCTTGCTGCCCCTATAGTGCCTTTTTTAGGCAAGGTTCAAATGACAAATTCACTACTGTAACAGGAACAGGCAAGCAAAAACTGAGGGTGATGCTACTCAATGCTAGAAGTCCAAATCTCAAAATGCACTCACCCGAGGCACTCCTTAAAATGGAGAACATCGATGTCTGTGCAGTGACTGAGACCTGGTTCAAGGCTCCAGAAAGCACCCCTGCACTACCAGGCTATAACTCATACCACACTTTTCGGCCATATAACCTGGACTGGAACAACAAAGGCGGAGGTGTGTCCATATTCATTAAGGATATCCACACCTCCAGGCTAGTTGCTCAGCATAATGCAGCAGAGGTTATCCAAGTGCAACTAACTCTGGGCAAAACTGCAATCCAAATTGTAACTTGCTACAGATCACCCACCATGCCCCAGGATTCCCACTCCTCTTTTCTTGATGTACTGGAAAGTATTAGGGTTCAACCAAACACCCTAATAATGGGCGATTTCAACTACCCCACCATTAACTGGGAAAACTACTTATGTACCAACTCCTTCGCTCAACGCTTTCTGGAATTCATAAACTCCAGTGCACTGGATCAACTTATCCACACCCCCACCAGAGGCAACAATATCCTAGATCTAGTCATTACCAACATGAGTGACCGGTGTTCCACAACTGAAGTCAACGCCTCATTGGTCCGATCCGACCATAAGCTAACTACCCTAGATATCCACATCCTGCCCCCACCCCCCATTAAGGAAACCATGGTAAAACATTTCTCCAAAGCCAACTTCATGCTTCTTAAGACAGAAGTGGTGAACTTCATGACACCCATGCAGATGGACAATACAGTTACGACTACTGAATCCTACACAATTGCACTTTATAAGCACTTACATGAGTGCATGGATCGTGCTATCCCAAAAAGAACCAAGACGCTAACCTCCAAAAAAAGGAAGCCAATCTGGTGGTCCCCTGCCATAAACAAACTGTACAACAGAAGGAAGAAACTGTTGCAAAAGAGAGTAAAATCCCATGAGTGGAGAAGCTCCCTGGTCAGCCTCAGTAAGAAGCTGCGGTCCCTGATAAAATCCTCCAAATCTAGTTACAAAAACAAAATCGCCATTGATTCTAAAGACAACCACAAAGCATTCTAAAGCTATGTCAAGAATCTCAATGGCAACACTCAGATCTGCTCTGAGTTACAGCACAATGGCACTAAATATACAGACCCAACTGATACTGCCAACATCCTGGCAGATAGGTTCAGTGCTAACTTTACCCCCCTCTCACCCTCTAAAGAGCCAATCTCTATACCGGAAGAATGCAAAGTTCCTGTAATCACGGCTGCACAGGTAAAAACCACACTCTCCAAAGCCAAGAACACAGCATCTATGGGACCAGACAACATCCCAGGCTGCGTTCTACATGAACTACAGAACAAACTGGCACCCCACTTAAGTACCATGTTCAATCATAGCCTCACCTCAGGCTTTGTGCCTGCTGAATGGTGCACAGCGAAGGTTATCCCACTCCACAAGGGGGGAGCCAACATGGACCCCAGGAACTACCGCCCCAATTAGCCTGATAAGCCTGGTCTGCAAGGCCATGGAACGTATCATCACGAAACTTATAAACAAAGACATTGGTAATCTCCAAACTCTGGACCCCACCCAGTTCGGGTTTGTAAAAGGCAGATCATGTCTCCTAAACCTGATAGACTTCTTTGAAGCAGTCACCAAAGCCATAGACAAGGGTAAGGTGGTTCACATAACCTATCTATATCTTGCCAAGGCTTTTAACACCATCCCCCACTCTGGAATTATAGATAAACTCACTAAACTAGGTATAAATCCCTATGTCACAAGATGGGTTGCCAACTGGCTCACTGACAGAACCTACACTGTGAAAGTAGCAGACGCCAAATCCGACTTCAGACCAGTGACAAGTGGAGTACCACAGGGTTCAGTCCTGGGTCCTCACCTGTTTGGTATCTACTTCTCTGAAGTACAGGCTAACAAAGAAGGTCTTTGGCTAATGAAATTCACAGATGACTGCAAACTAGGAGCCATAATGGAAACTCGTAACGATGTGGACATCCTACAAAACGGCCTCACTGAGACAGATGCCTGGTGTCAAAGCCATGGCCTCAAGCTCAATGCCAAAAAGTGCATTGTCATCCCCTTTGGTAAAAACTCTGTACCCATGAACTACAACATAGGCGGTAGTATATTTAAAACCGAAAGTGTGATAACAGACCTTGGGACACAGGTGGAAAGTAGTCTCTCCTTTCATAATCACATCGCCACAGTAGTCAGGAAATCCTTCTACATGTCACACCTCATCACAACAGGTCTCTTATCCAGAAAAAAAGAGGTCATTGTTCCCCTCTACTCATGACTCATTAGATTCATTATAGAGTACAACGCCCCTTTTGATATGTACCTCGCAAGACATCTACAACAACTGGAAAGGCCGCAGAAATACCTCACAAAGAGGATTACTGGCCTCAAACAGATGCCCTATGCAGAATGTCTCAAAAAACTCCAGCTTTACTCCGTCGCATATCGCCTACTCAGAGGTGATCTCTGCCTAACATACAAAGCTATGTCAAACCCAGAGCTGCTGGACATGCTCCACTTAAAGAAATCCCAATCCCTCCGAGCTACAAGCTCTAGGGACCTAAACCTTGTCACCACAATAAACAGAACATGCCGGAGGGATAGATTCCTGTCCCAGAGACTTCCCATACTCTGGAATAAACTACCTATCTATATCAAAGATAGTTCCTCATTAGCCCTCTATAAGAAAAATCTTGATGACTGGATGGGAAATAGGAAATTCACCCTGGGGATCACCTCTGTGGCTCTGCTCGACAGTGGCACAGGAAAATAATTTTCTTGGGTGGCAAAAGCCAGGGTACCTTTTTGGCTGGGCTTGTATAGGCCCCAGGGCTGATAGCCCAGTACCTACCTATGAATATGGACAATCCTCCACCTTTAGTGTTTCGATCCAGGTTTGGGGCCGAAAAGTGTGTTAAGAGTTGTAGCCTGGTATTGCAGGGGTGCTCTCTGGAGCCTTGAACCAGGTCTCAGTTACTGCACAGATATTGATGTTCTCCATTTTTAGGAGTGCCTCGAGAGACTGCATTTTGAGGATTAGACTTCTAGCATTGAGTAACATTACCTTCAGATTTTGCATACTTGTACCTGTTACGGTGGTGGGTATGTCCTTTGAGCCTTGCCTAAAAAAGGCACTATAAGGGTGGCAAGAGCCTTAGCCAGTACCCTGAATGCCAGGGGTGACAGGTGCAGACCATCTCTGGCAAAGCATCGTGATTTGTTGATCATGTAGTCCCAGGCAGACAGATATTGGATCTCCTTTGAATAACACCAGAAGCTTAGCTAATTGTTGAAGTCAATCATTTTGTCCTTAGACTGTGGTATCATTCTGGGCAAAGGCAGGATGCTAATCAGGGCTAGGGTCACACCTGCCTGGGTCACATGATCAGAGAGCTCTTCCAAGTCTCTTTTCATGTAGTCCAGGGAGGTACGTCTCAAGTCATTCGCTCCAACATGGACAATGACAGAGTCGTATTTGCACTTGCTGTGCAGTGACTTGAGTGCATGCGCTATGTGGCAGAGCCTGGCACCCGAAGGGCAGCTGACTGTAATTTTCTCCTTCTTCAGCCTGGTGAGTGGGACATCAGTGTGCCTGACTATAGAGTCATCTATAACTAAAGTGTTGAGTACGTTGTCTTGCCTTAGGGGCTGTTGTTGGGTGGCACACTGGTGTTGTGAGCTATGTGATACTTTGGTTGTGATTGGTGCTTGTTTGCTTTTCAGCTTCGGAGGTCCTTGTTGCTTGGGCAGGTTAATGTTAAGGGCCTCTGCATATGTCTGTTTAGTGTTGCTATGGTGGTGAGGGTTTTCAAGGGCTATGTGTTGCTTGAAGTGTAGTGCGGGTGTTAACCTTCTCCTCTTGATTGTCTAGCACAATCTTGGCTGGAGAGAGCTTTGCTTCCAGTTTGGCTATGCAAGTGCATCTCTCACAGGTTGTAGTGTTGGGTGGTAGGAGGAGAGGGCTGTCTGTGCACATGAGGCAATTGCTGCATTGCCCCAGTATGCCCAGATTCATCAGGTGGAAAGGAGAAATCACCGGAAGCTGAGTCTTGGACATGCCTGGTTAGGTGCTTTTTTCCCCCCTTACCTTGGCAAGGTACTTTGCAATTACAGGCTGATTAGTGCCTACGATTAATTTCTCCTTATTAACAATGAGAGCTGAGTGCTTGTATCATTATAAGGCTTCCTAGTGCTTTCCAGCAGGTTTTAGAGCAAGTGCTAGTCACAGGGACTCCAACCAGAAAGAGTTAGGAATCACTGGATCAATCAGGACAGCGCAGTGGTGCAGCGGTAGTGTTGTCGCCTCACAGCAAGAGGTTGTCTGGTTCGATTCTCGGCTGGGGTGCCTTCTGTGTGGAGTCTGCATGTCCTCCCTGCGTTCGTGTGGGTTTCCTTTGGGTGCTCCGGTTTCCTCCCATGTTACAAAGACATGCGTCTGGAGTATGTCTCCCTGGGCATCTGCTGAAAATTTGCTTTGTTCCAAGTCGTACTTTCCCGGTTAACAAATGTTAAATAAATAAATAAAATAAATGCACTTTGCTCCTACTCTCACCAGGATCAGAATATAAGCACATATTCCAAGCTGTCACATATAAAGCAGTTATTAAGCTTTCTGGAGATCAGCAGTCTCCAGGAAATAATGTAAATACATTCCTTCTCTCACCAGGAAAAAACAGAAGCACTAATTCCTAGATGACTACTGAGAGGAAGAATGTGGGCTCTCAAATAACTGGTGGTCTTGCAATAGATGCTTAAAGGTAAGATGAAAAAAAAATGGTTTATCCTAAACACTGCAGTGTGCACTAGAGGAATTAGATGTGAACGTAGGTAACTTAAGTTTTGCCTGTCTAAAAAGTTAAGTTTTAGTGGAGAGACGCTATTTCTAAAACAGCAAGATAGATTGAAAGGGGGTGGTCACGTTTGTATTCTGGTACTATGGAATACAGTAGGATGGCCAATAAATTTAAATAGTTGAAGGGGAGTGATTTCACAAAATGATCATTTTGTGCTTACTCACACAAGCCAGTAAAAGCAGAGAGGAAATGAGATATATGTTCAAATTAACATAAGGGGCAGGCAGCTAGAAAAACAGAATACAACAGTAACTGGGTGGGGGTAGGGGGATTATTTCTGCCTGACTCACAAGAGACAGAGCTGTGGTCTCTTTTCAAGTTTTAATATGCAGTTAAAAGCAGAATACAAGTAAAACACAAGGTAAAGAAAACAAATCACAGTATTCAAAATAGAAAAAGGCAATAAAGTAACACAAAATACAACAAATAAAAAGCAAACTAACCTTTCCCTCACAGCAAAGTGTAGCAGAGTCTGGGTGAGCCTTTCTAGTAAAGCCTGCACAGTAAACAGTCTGCAGACAAGTGCTTTGCTGCCCTAGTTTGTGATGAACAGCCTTACAAGTTTGTAAACCCTCCTCCACAGACATCCTGCTGGTCAGCTTGTACTCTCTGCTTTTTAAAAGCCACTGAGATTTACAACGAGATCTACTCCTTACTGTTTTTAATCCTCAACTATTTCTGTCTCTTATATTCCCTAGACTAGACTTGCTTTTCCCATGCATGCCTTCAAGGAACTCACCCTAAGTGTTCCTTCCTTAACTTCGCCTTTGTTTCCTCCCTTCCCTAAGTTTATTTCTCCTTGCCCCAAACACTTGTGAAACCACTTTCAGCTCTATATTTGCGTCCAAGTCACCATCAACTCAGTGCACTCATCTCCCTCTAAGTTTAAAACAAAACAAAAGCATGTGTTTATTTTTTTACATAGATGTAAGTAAATAGATCTACAATTTATATAACAGTGAAGTCCATAGCTGGGACATCTATCCGAGGTTATATTTTTATGTAAATTATTTATACACATTTTGGCAGCCAAAACAAAAAACTTTGTCCAGTATTATTGCTCCATCAGCTTCATTGGTACTCTCTCCTTCCAGCTGGGCTCCACTGACTGTTTTTAGCACACCATTGTCTAGGGGAAGGGGGATACTGCTCTGTTCTCCCTTGGTAACACTCGGGGCTCACTTCACTTCCCTACCCTGCCCCAATTCCCACTAACACCTCTAACACTACACTACATTTATCATCTAAACTTCTCCACCCACTAATCTGCATCAACCAGTCCCATCACTGCATTCTCCCGCCAAACTCAGTAAACCAACTCCACAGTAAGACTCTTCTGAAATACACCACTCCCAGCTCATCTTTCTCTCCTCCTGCCTTTTCACTTCTCTATCCCCTTCTACTATTTTATACTCCTACATAATTTGTCACTCTAGACAACAGATTAACCATACACACCTTTCTGTTGCTGATCTATTACACATAAACACTAACTCTAATCCCCCATACAACTCACTCACAGCACTCGCCTCAGATATGCTGCTCGCTCACCTAATCTCATTTCTTCCATTAATATAAAGTAAAGTTGTAGAAGTGACATTAAAATTTTTTCTGTTGAGCCGTGTTTGGGGTTCAGTGACTCCTTGCAACCCTGTGTTCGGTGTTATTTTTTGAGGATGAATTGTAATTCAGTGAAATGAGTTTTCAGTGAATCAAAGTAGACCTATATATATATATATATATATATATATATATATATATATATATATATAGATATATATATATAGATATACAGATAGATGGGTCTACTGCTTTTGGCTGAATTACATTTGGTCGAAAATTATTTCAGTCAGCTCACTTCACCGAAAATGCATTTCACTGAAAACCTCATTTGGTCGAATCCCATTTGGTCAAAAATGGAATATAGCTCCTGCCCCATTGCAGTGCAACCCTGGAGTGAGAATATAAAGTTAGGGGGGATGTGGGGGACACAGCCCCCCACATAATTGCAGTGTATTCACTATTTTATACTTGTGTAGCCATTAAAATTACACTGAAACATATAACGTCAGTAAAAACTATTTGCAAAATGTGGATGGCTGCGCCCCCTCAACTTTATATTCTCACTCCAGGCTCACACTGCAGTGAGGCAGGGGCTATATTCCATTTTCGACCAAATGTGCTTTCAATCAAATGTGATTTCAGTGAAGTGGGCTGCCTGAAATCATTTTCAGCCAAATGTAATTTGACCAAAAGCAGTAGACCTATATAGATATACAGATAGCTATATACATACATAGCACATAAAACTATTCACACACACACAACACATATATGTGTGTGGATCCCTATCATATGATAGAAACCTCATTTGACTGAATCTCATTTGACTGAGACCAAAAGACTGAAATTTCAAAGACTGAAAAGTCTCTTGACTGAAACCCATAATACTGAATTTCAACATACTAAATTTTAAACTGTACCATATAAAACCAGACTAGGTCAGGGGATACACCCCCCACCACCCCCCAACTATATATACTAACTCCAGGTTCGCACTACAGTGGGGAAAAGGGCATAGCAGTGGCAGCATGGAGACTACTATAAGTTATGTGAAAGGTATATGCCCTTTTCCCCACTGTAGTGCAATCCTGGAATTAGTATATATAGTTAGGGGGTGGGGGGTGCAGCCCCCCTCCCCACCTACTCTGGTTTTACATCCGCCAGTTTACAATTTAGTATGTTGAAATTCAGTATTATGGGTTTCAGTCAAGTGACTTTTCAGTCTTGAAATTTCAGTCTTATGGTTTCAGTTAAATGAGGTTTCTATCCTATGATAGGGAGATATATATATATATATATATATATATATATACACACACACACACACACACACACACACACCCCTGTATGGATGCAGTTTCATCTGGCAAAGGTTTCTTTAGTCAAAGTGCGACTCAAGCAAGTACTTTTGTCAATTCACACTTCACTGAACATGCAAACTGGACTTACTGTGAGATAAACAGATAGTGGGGTTTTGTGAGTTTTTGCTACTGATCTCAGAAAAGGTATATACATAAGCAGAATGTTGCAATGGTCACAGTAGGGCTTGCCTTGTGTAATTAGACATCATTTCCTTGGAATTTTGACTGCATGTTCAATCTACAAAATTGCAAACCTTCCGTGAAAAATGAATAATATATGCGCACGTACATGCACACACAGAAAGATTGGATTTTTTTTACTATGTTATGTCCCACTGAAAACAATTTTTGTTCTTACGAATATTTGTATAAAATATTTTATGGTATAAATTGCATGTCATATTGTAAACTATTTTCAGTGATTATTGTAGTTTTTTTTAATTTTAAGAAATGTAGGCATTACAATGTAAAAACAGAAGAAAGGCTGGACAAAAGTATGTTTAAATCAACATTGGGCTGTCGGGGTGGTGAAATGTTTTCTTTAACTTTTGCAAAGATGAATGATGCGTGGATTAATGCAATTAATCTATTGACAAGTTTTTTTGTGAATGCAAATGAGTTTTTGCAAAATAAGAGACCACGATGTAATGTTGTGTCTTTCGGCTTTTCCCGGTTAGGTGTCGCCACAGCGGAACTCCGGTCCGCTAATGATTGGCAGTAGATTTTTATGTGCTGGCTTGCCGGGCCTAACGCACAACCTTCAACGAAGGAACGTCCATTCACGCATGTCGCCACAGAGAAGACGCTCTAGCTGAGAATCGAACAGGCAACGTTTTACTTAAGCAAAGAAATGTTCAGTACCAGTTGAGAAATCTGGAGCTGATTGCAGTTCTACATTTTGATCATGTTTCCATGGAAACAAGTTGACTAAAGGTGAGATCAATAAATCTAAAGGTCAGGACACTGATAACCAAGAGAAATGCAAAAATTAAAACGTACAAGGTCAAGCTGTTAAGTAAAAAATAAAGTTTGAAATTACTGGAAGTGAATAAGACACAGCAGCTTTTCTGGTAACTAAATACTTTAATGAATTTAATAAAATATTCTATAATCTAATTTTATTTAAAGACAGCCAGTATAGTTTTTAAAGGCTAAAGTTAATGCTTTCTGATAACATAACAGTTGTTTTTCACATCTGGGAGGGCAATAAAGACATAACGAGAACACTCAGCAATTAGTGTAAATTGGAGAACAAGCTGTAAATTTCACCTCAGCATGGATAAACTTAATTTCAGATTAGGTATTGTCTGTGTGTATGCAGTTGTTGGTTTGGGACAACTGTTCCTACGAGAAGGGTTAAACTTCATTATTTGAAGATGTATACAGTTGAATGTATATGTCTTAATAGGTAATGGCGTGTTTTGGGTGTCTTTTTTTTTTTGAGGGTTTTCATTAAAACAAAAAGTTTTGTGAAATCTGACATTGGTTCAAGCTGAGATGACAAAAAATAAATAATAACTGTATAAAAAATCAACCTGCCAAACATTAGTGGGTGCATATAACAACAAAAGCTGGAAAAAGACATTTAGAAAAGCTGTCATACATAATAGTGGGAATAATAACTTGTTATCATAATGGCAGCACTAAACATTACTTTGGAGCATGAATGAGAACAGGTAATGACGAAAAGGAAAGAATATTGCATTACATTAAGAAATGCAGAGTGCAAATAGCCATGCTACAGGAGAGACATTGGGAAGGAAATGAGCACATGAATTTGATAAAAAGCAGATTTCAGGTATGGGTCTTCTTCAGCAGAATCTGGGACAAAGAAAAAGTGCAGTACTTACATTAACTGTTAGAGAAGTTTACATTAACTGCTAGAGAAGCTCCAACAGTTATAGAAGAAGGAAAAAAGCTAGTAAGAAGCGGAGAAAACAATAATAATGTTAGATTTGTGGTAGGAAGAGGCTACTGATAAGGGATGAGGATTACACTGGCATGTATTTATATTTCACTTAAAACTGCTATTATAGAGCTTAAGAAAACTTTGGGAAAATAATCAGCTTTCAGAAGGGAATATTGCTTTTAGGTGGGGACTGGAACTTGATTTGCAACAGTAAGGTTGTATCTTGAGGACCTAGAAGGGAAAATATAACAAAAAAGGGGTAGATTTCTGAAGACCTTTATGAAAATATTTAGATTGGAAGAAGTTAATTCAGTAATAGGAGAGAGAATTTATATATTTATTCCCCAGTGTACAATAACTGGGTTAGATTAGAGAGAAATTACATTTTAAAGGAACATGTGGATGTAATTGAAAACCTTTGACTCAATCCAATAATTACTTCAGATCACACAGCCATAACTAGAAATAAATGCAGTGTAATGAAGGAAATATGACACTGGTGCTTCCCCACCTACCTATTAAAAAAGAGAGACATTTAAGGAATAGGTAGTGGAATTATTCAAGAGTTCTTAGGGAACAAAAGCATTATTGATAAGTTACAACTACTGAGTGGGAGAAAAAGAAGAGTTAGAAATGGGGTAGAAATAAAATAAAAAGAAATATGGTTAAGAAGTAACAAGAATTATTTAGGTTAAAGTATTGTAGACATACTCTCAACTGTGCAGATTTTCGAACAAAATGTCCAGGTTTTTGTTTCATGTTTTAGGTCCATTTTTCATAAAACTGTGATTTTCTGACAAAACACTGCCAAGTCATTAAAGACTGAAGTCAGTAAATAATAACAGGCCTTTGAGTTTCAGACTTCATACCCTTCAGAAAATTCATGCTAACACAAAACCTGTTATTTTATCCAACTTTCTAACAGTAATATTTAAAAATGATCCCTATCTGTGGGTCTTTCCCCCCATTATTTATGGCTTTGCCCAGATTTCTTGCCCTAAGAGGTTGAGAGGTATGACTGTAGAATAGAGGGGATCTCACACAACAATAAGCAGCACAGATGCAAAGTGCTAAAAAGAAAACATTCCAGGAATTTAGAAAGATTGCTGTCAAGCAACTTCAAACGCCTTTATACTTCCCTATATAATGACATGCTGCTGTCCCTGTAGCATAAGCCATCTCAGTCATTATCACTATATTTTATCCACAGAGAAATCATTCAACAGAATAAACTGGTATTTTAGTAGGGCAGTAGAAGTATTCACATTCCCTGATACAACAGGGTTAATGAGGAGGCTATATGACAGATTAGAGGTAAAAATTAAAGTGGGAATGTCCCTCTCTAATAAGTTGTGCCTGAACAGAGGAACCAGGCAAGGGTGATTTCTTTCCGCTTTGTTACTTGCATTACATTTTGAGGCACTGGCAAAGGAAACAAGGGACTCAGAAACTGAAGGCTATAATTGGTAAGGCAATCAAGAAAACTTGCCTTTCTTCAGTTATTATTTTGTACCGGATAAAATAAGAAAAGGACATCTCAGTGTTGGGGAAATATTCTGTTTCAAGTCTTTTCAGGATATACAATGTACCCAGACAGGAAATGGATCATCAATACTCATATTTATTGGGACATGATAAAATGAAGTATGTAGGAGTATGGGCTGAAAGGATTCTGTTATGCCAGCTAAAGATTATGTGGGAAGAGACTAAACAAAATATAATACAAAGACTGAGAATCTGGAAGCTCTTGTTTATGGATATGGATATGGATAGCAAGATACAAGTAGTGAAAACATTTTTAGTCCCTTTAGTTTTATATACACGTCAGAAACGTTTTATCAGCCACAGGAGACATTGTGGACATTAATTAACAGAGCTGAATGATGATATCTGGGACGGGAAGAGGGCAAGGGTCAAGTGGGATAAGTTGAGTCTTCCAATAGAACATTGTGCTTTAGGATTACCTGATTTAAAGTGATATTGTAGAGCTACACAGTTAAGACTCGTATACATAAAACAAGCAGAAAGCTGTAATTCAACATGAAAAGGGATGATAATAAAGCAGGGAGAAATTCATGACATAAGGGGACAGTGGGATTTTGTATGCACATCCTTCAGGAAAATAACAGGCATACAGAATATTATACTTATAAAAAAGCAGAAAGTATTCTAAGAACTAAGCCAATAAGAAAATGGAAAAATGAGACTCTGACTATAGGGATAACTGTAATTAGGGTACAGAGCATAGACAAGCGGGGTCTGGAATTTCCTGGAGAACATCGGCAAAGGAATCAAGGTATTGGGGCAAATAACTAGAGAGAGACAGAACAGAGTGGGTTAAGGCCAAGAAGACATATGGACTGCAGGACAGAGACTGTCTTCCCTATCAGGGCTTGTAATAGGAGTATGGGTAAACAGAAAGGGTTAGAGGAATCCTAAGTCAAAGACCAGGTCTGTTAGAGTTTTTAGTTGAATCTAGAACAGAAGTTGGTGTTAAAAAAAGGATAATTCGTACGGCATATGAGATATTGCTAGATAACTATAAGAACCA
Source organism: Protopterus annectens (assembly GCF_019279795.1). Classification (NCBI taxonomy): domain Eukaryota; kingdom Metazoa; phylum Chordata; order Ceratodontiformes; family Protopteridae; genus Protopterus; species Protopterus annectens. The sequence continues at coordinate 1,706,983,208 of NC_056729.1, read as the reverse complement.
ATCAGACAAGGTTAAAAAAGATTGGAAAGAGAGACTGGATAAGAAATTCACAATGGGAAGACATACAAATGGCTCCCAAGTATGCAAAAAAATTTGGAAGATTTAGGAATTTTGCCTGGAAGTGTTTGCATAGATATTTTTACCTTCTATCCCAAACAGATGCCAAAGAATTTTTCTTCTAGTAGAGAGCAAATGTTGGAGGTGTGATGGGGAAGAAAGAGGTAACTGGGAACATATATTTTGGGATTGTAATGGGTTGGCAGACTTTAAAAATTCCCTACAGAGTACTCTGTCAGAAATACCGAGTGCGCAAATGGGTGCAACTATGGCAATGGTTTTATCCAGCTAGGATAAATAATCTGAACTTTAGCTCTGGTGGCTGTCAAAAAAGCAATTACTAGAAATGGGACTTCCAAGATCGCTGCACAGGGATTAACAGCATCATTTTAGCTCTCCCAGTGTGAAAACAGAAACTTAGCAGAGAAAATCAGTGGATTTATATTTCTGGTAAATTTCAGTAAGTGCACTGCCTGGATGCAAATAAAAAAGAAATACAGAAGACCTGAAGGAAAAATCAGCTACAAAAGGTGAGGAAAAAATACTGACTGGGAAAAGTACTGCAGCTGTTCAGCACAAAGCAGTGCAAGCTCCAGACATGATTTACAGTAACCTAGAGGAATGTATAAGACAACTGCACACAGACGTGATTAAAATAAACAAAACACTGATGGAGTATATCAACTCAAACAACAAAAGGCTGGAAAAAATGGAAGCTTTAAACAGATATTTAGATGAGTTGAAAACTGCAAACATCAGAGGTCAGACTGAAGAAAAGGTTGGCTAAATATGAGACTGTTCAAGAAGAGATGTTTCAAAAAAATTATAAAATTAGAGGACAGAGCACACAGGGAAAACCTGAGATTTTCTGCTGTACCAGAGAAGTTGGAAGGAACAGCCTTTATGAAAGCACAAATAAGCAACTGGACTGGTATTCCACAGCAGGAGTTGTTAAATGAAAGGGCACATTGTGTGTATGCTCAAAACCTGGATACCAGAGAGCAACCTAGACCTTTAATAGTAAAGGTGCAATTCTACCAGCAAAAAGGAGTTGATTCTGACAAAACTGTGGCAGAAAGACAAAGTACTAAAAGTGGGAGACAGCAGAGTGTTGTGGAGAATGATTATTCATTGTACACTAGGCAAAAGAGGAGTAAATATATTCCACTATTCAGAGGGTGGCGAGAAGCAGGCATGAGATTCAAACTGCTGCACCCAGCTATCTTCAAAATATTCTTCCCTAGAGGGGCAAAATCATTTTTTTGATTAAGTACATGCTAAAAAGGAAATATAAATGTTTGTCCAACAAAACATGAGCTGTGAAACAGGAGGAGATTCTGCTTCTTGTTCTTCTGGTAATAAATAGCACAGAGAGACTGTGGCAGTGAAACCTGTTTCAATTGAAAATGCTTCAGGGAAGGAAAGAAAAACAAGAGTCAACTAGAAACATTGAAGAGTAGGGTGGAAATAAAACACAGACATAACGGAAGATGGAGAAAACAGGAATAAAAAACAGTAACTTGGAAACTGACAATGGTGGGATTACAAAGCAATCAATATATTTGTGAACCATGATTGAACAAGAAAAATCTGGAAATACTGGACTCTTTTGGACTTTGTTAAACTTGTAGGAGACACTAAAGCACATGCATGTCATTAATGATTGGAAAAATACTAAGAAGAGGGGAAGAGGAGGGTGAAAGTAAACTGTAAGTTAATTTTCTTCTTAATGGTACTATTTTTATAGTGCATAATTTTCTTTGCATTCCATACAGTAATGTTTTCTCAGTTATTTTTGAGTGTAAAGGGGACACTAATGTAAACAGGCGCTCCTGTTTATTTTTCCTTTCTTTCTCTTTTCAATCTCCTCTCTTTCTCCTTCTTCAATTTTAAGAAATGTAGGCACTGCAATGTAAAATAAAAAAAAAAGAACAAAAGTCTGATTAAAAGAGCATGACAAAAGAACAATTGGTGTGCTTTTTCTCATTCTTCCATATGGAAATGACTGGATTAAGGCCTTAGCTTGATCTAGTAGCAAGTTTTATGAGAAAGAATACTGGATATTAACAGGGCTTTTTTTCTAGCAAATGAATGTATACTTAGTAGCAGTTTTGTATCTGATCTTCATGTTTCTACAGGACAATCTGGTACAGACAAATGGCTAGAAGATAATGTTCTCAGAAAGCATTCAAACATTTACTCAGCGGGAAGAGTTATAAATATACGACAAAACCAGACAGCAATTAGTTGAAGCATGACTGGCACCATGTGTCTTAGCATGGATAAATTTTCTTTTAGGTTAGCTCAAGTCTATTAGTGTGGCTGTCAGTTGGGAACATTTTTTTTCTATTAGAAGGGTAAAACTTTAATATTTGAAGATGCACATAGCTTTGTGTGCTATTATTAAGTTAAAAGGTTTTAGAGGAGCATTGTGTGTGTGTGTGTGTGGGGGGGGGGTTTGAGGGCTTTCAATAAAACAAAACATTTTGTACAATTTGACATATGCTCAACCGGATATGACAAGAAACGACCGTATAAAAGATCAACCTGCCAAACAGTGTATTCATATAACTCAAAAGCTGGGACTAGACATTTAACAAAAAAGCTGCTATACATTAAAGGTGGGAATAATAATGTTTTAGTACTGTGATGCTTTCAGTAATGTCTTTAAATGTCAAAATTCAAAATACAAAAAAGAAAGAATATTGAACTATATTAAAAATGTAGTGTACAAATAGCTATGCTACAGGAAAAACGTGGAAAGAAGTGACCATGTAAATTTGATAAAGAAAGGTTTTCAGCATGGTTATTCAGCAGAATACCTGAGACAAAGAAAAGGGTAGTACTTATATTATTATATTATTATTATAGTAGTGATAAAAGATAAAAATGATATCGGTAGATGTGTAGTACTAAGGGGTTACTGGCAAGGGAGGGGGATTACACTGGCATGTATTTATATTCCACCTAAAACTCCTATAATGGAGCTTAATAAAATTCTGGAAGAAATAATCAGTTTTCAGTAGGAAATATTACTTATAGGTGGGGACTGGAATTTGATTTGCAACAGTGAAGATATGTCTAGGGGGCCCAGAAGTGATAATCTAACAAAGGGGGGGGGGGTAGAAATTTATGAAAATATCTGGCATGGAAGATGTGAATTCAGTACTAGGAGTTCATAGCGAATGTACATATTATTCCCCGATACATAAACTGAGCTAGGCTAGACAGAATTTACATTTCACAGCAACATGAGCATTTAACTGAAGGTCTTGATCTTGATACACACCCAAAAATGTTTAGATCATGCACCAATAACAACTAAAATAAAAACACGAGGTAATGAAATAATGAGACACTGGGTGTTTTGCTACCTATCTGTTGAAAAGAAAGGAACGGGTAGTGGAAAGTATTGGAAAATAGAAGGAATCTCACATAACAAGAAGATGAGCAACTACAGAATGCTAAACAGAAAATAAGGGATTACTTCGATAATGTGCATGAGTTTAGAAAGATTGCTGTGAAGCAAATGTTTTTTGATGACAACTCTAGAGCAAAAAAAACTTTTAGCACAACAACTCAGACAACAAAAAATAAAAAGGACTGTCATCAAGCTTAGGAAGGCTTTAACAAGGAAGATAACAAGAGCTTTAGAAGTATTAGAAATATTTTGGAAATTCTATGAAAGTCTGTATATAGCAGAGAAATATGGAAGAAAAGGTACAAATAGAAATGTTTATGGAAAAATTAAATATGCTAAGGATAGAGGTAGACAAGTCTCAATTATTAACAGTTAGAATAGGAGATGAGATTAAAATGATGTGCAACCAATCTTCAGGAATGTCTCCAGGAATAGATGGTATTCCTGTGGAACTTTGGAAGCTATAAGGGATAAAAAATGATACCCAGGTTCATACAGGCACATTTCAATACTAAACTATGATTATACAGTGTTTATGTCTACAATGGCTGAACGGATGGCAAAAGTGATGCCAAAATGGATAGATCTGGATCAATGTGGTTTTGTGGAGGAGAGGCAAACATTCAACTACATTAAGAGAACACTGATAATCCAGGGGGAAGCAGAATGTAGGAAAATACCACCAATGTTGGTGGGTCTTGATGCAGAGAAAGCATTACTCAGAGTAAGCTGGGACTTAATGAGCAGAGTAATGGAAGTACCCACATTACCTTATAAAATTATATGGTTGATTAGGAATATATACAAGGGATCAGAGGTAAAAATTAAAGTGGGTGGATTTCTCTCTCTGATAATTACTGCTTGAGCAGAGGAACCTGGCAGGGGTGTCCTCTTTCCTCTTTATTACTTGCATTATATTTAGAACCATGGGCAAACAAAAAAAGAAGTTATGTACTCATAAGTCCATAGGTTGATACTAGGCTATCTGCCCTAGGGCATTTATAAGCCTAGCTAGAGTGTGTTTGGCTTTCGCCACCCTTTTAGATTAGTTGACTGTGCCTCTGTATAGTAGGTCACAGAAGGTAGTCCTTTTAAGGTTACTTTACTGTACCTCTGTCAAGCAGGGACACAGAAGAGATCCCAGGGGTAAACTTATGATCTCCCATCCACTCGTCAAGATTTCTCTTGAAGAGGGTCAGTGAGGTGCTCTGCCTAACATGGATTGGGATTTTGTTCCAGAGTGAGGGGAGCCTCTGGGATATGAATCTGTCCCTCCAGCAAGTCCTATTTATTTCTGTGCTGAGGTTCAAGTCCCTGGAGCGTGTAGCTCTAAGGGATTTGGATTTCCTGAGGTCCATTAATTCTGGGTTGGACATGGCTTTATACGTCAGACACAGATCACCTCTGAGTAGGTGGTACACAACTGAGTAGAGCTGGAGTTTCTTGCATAGGGCATCTGTTTGAGCCCCTTGATCCTCTTGGTGAAGTACTTTTGGGGTCTTTCCAGTTGCTGCAGGTGTCGGGTAAGGTACATCCCAAATGGGGCATTGTATTCAATTATGGGCCTGATAAGTGATGAGTAGAGGGGCACAATGACCTCTCTTGATCTAGATGTGAACCCTTTCGTGATAAGGTGGGCTATATAGAATGTCTTTCTTACCACTTTGGCAACGTGATTGTCAAAGGAGAGATTGCTATCTACTTGGGTCCCCAAGTCCCTAATTACTTCTTCCGTACTTAATGGATTACCACCCATGTGGTAATTTGTGGGCACTTTGTTTTCCCAAAGGGGATGACTATGCACATTTTTGGCATTTAGCTTTAGGCCATGGCTCTGGCACCAGTTATCCGTCTCTGTGAGACCCTTTTAGAGGACACTTGTGTCAGCCGGAGAGTCGATTATGGCACCCAGTTTGCAGTCATCTGCGAACTTGGTCAGCCATAGTCCACCTGTGTTAGTCTGTACCTCAGAGAAATATATACCGAACAACAGAGGTCCCAGGACTGAGCCTTGTGGGACGCAGAGAAAACTGGTTTAGAGTCTGACATGGCACCTGCTATTCTGACCATGTGGGTTCTATCCCTGAGACAGTTTGCAACCCATCTTGTTACATAGGGGCTGATATTTAAGCTGGTGAGCTTATTTATGATGCCCGAGTGGGGTATTGAAGGCTTTTGCGAGGTCCAGGTAGGCTGTAACTGTTTCAAAGAAGTCGACCAGGTTCAAGAGGCAAGATCTGCCCTTAACAAAGCCGAATTGGGTAGGATCCAGTGTCTGGAGGTTCCCAATGTCTTTGTTTATGATTTCTATGATGATATGCTCCATAGCTTTGCAGACCAGGCTAGTCAGGCTTATAGGGCGATAGTTTCCAGGGTCTGTTGTGGCACCACCTCTGTGGAGTGGGACCACTGTTGCTGTATGCCATTCCTTGGGTACATATCCTGTAGTAAGGCTGAGATTGAACAGTGACTTTATATGAGGGTTTAGTTCTTCTTGGAGCTCGTGTAAGATGCAGCCCGGGACACTGACCCGTCCCATTGATGCTGTGTTTTTTGCTTTGGAGAGGACAGCTCTCACCTGTGCATCAGTGATGTCAGGGAGGCTACACTCTGTTGGGATAGACATTTGCTCTTTTGGGGGGGAAGGGGGGAGAAGTTTGCACTGAACCTTTCTGCCAGGATTTTGGCAATGTCTGTGGGTTCAGTGTATTTTTTGTCATTTTGCACTAACGCAGAGCATATCTGAGAGTTGCCACCCAGGTTCCTGACATAACTAAAGAAGGCCATGTGATTATCTTTAGTGTCTTGTGCAATTTTTCTTTCGAAGCTGGCCTTAGATGATTTTATGAGGGATCATAGTTTCTTGCTAGTACTGATCAGAGATGCCTTCCCT